>NC_036839.1:41467775-41494539 GCF_002910315.2 Salvelinus sp. IW2-2015 | reverse complement strand
ACCTTCTCCTCGTCCTCTCCCTTCTCGCTCAACCCTTCTCCTCTCTCTTTCTCCCTCCCTCTGTCTTCTTCTCCTCCTCTCTTTCCCCATTCTCTTAACCTGTCTCCCCTCCTCTCTTCCCCTTCTCTCTAAACCTTTCTTCTCCGTCGCTTTCCCCTTTCTCTAACCTTTCTCCTCCTCTCTTTTCCCTTCTCTCTACACTTTCCTCCCGCTTTCCCCTTCTCTCTAAACCATTCTCCTCTCTCTCCTCCCTTCTCTCTAACGTTCTCCCATCCTTCTTTTCCCCTTCTCTCTAAACTTTCTCTCCTCGTTTCCCCTTCTCCCTTAACCTTCCCTCCCTCTCTTCCGCACTTCTCTCTAATAACCTTCTCGCTCCATGCGTTTCCCCTTACTTCTCTACTCTTCGTCCTCACTCTCTCCTTCCCTGCTCTCAACCTTTCCCCTCTTCCTTTCCGCTCTCTAACCTATCTCCTCCTCGTACTTCCTTCTCTCTAAACCTTTTTCCTCCTTCTTTCCCCTTCTCTCTAAACCCTTCTCCTCCTCTCTTTCCCAGCTTCTCTCTAAACCTTTCATCTTTCCTTCACTTCCTCATCTCACTTCTTTCTTGACAAAGCTTTTCAAAACATATGCCATTAGATCGCTCTTAAAGGCATTGTGGAGAGCTTAGAGTGGATGGCAGACATGTTTTCGTTAAACTGATATCCACCCTCCCTGACAATTTTACAGCATTAGCGAAAAATAGACCGCCTGCTATTAAAAGATGAGATTCGATAATTGAAGACGTTGAGTTCAGAGGGCAGAAAAGTTTAGGACTAGTTACAGAGGCATATAGAAAAGTCTTGGAGCTAGGAGAGCAGTGTGTATGTTTCATAAAATTTCTCTTTCTTTCTCGGTGTATGCGCTCTTACTTTACTCACTGTAGTGTCTTCCTAGAACTTGGTTCTGTGAATTGTTATTGATTTCTATGACTCCTCTTAACCAAGCCATTCACCTGCATCGTTGTTTAATCCCCGATCGATCAAATATGGTCGGATAGGGAGAAGAATGGAAGTAAGATAAATAAATTAGCTTGGTTTCAGGGCAACAGCGGAGGATCGTGAGGGCATTGAAAGACTGTAAAGCCTAAGGCTGGGGTTCCCCATGTTACTTTAGGTAACTCTAGAATCTTCCTCAGAAGATTGACGCTTTGCAAACTTTAGATCGGCTCTGGGCTGTAACCTGGTAACTACTACAACTTTATGAACTAGTCATTCTAAAATGTTTTTATCTTTCTTGCATAGCTGTTCTCTCTGTGTTGAATCAGCATGTACGCATTGAACGGTTGTGTGTGAGTGTGTTGTGTCGGCGTGTGTTTGTGCTTTGTGGTTGTTGGTGCGTTTAGTCTATGAGATTGAGGTAGTACCGATCTGGTTAACTAGATCTTTTGAATCCACTCTTTATGAGTTCTGTATAGTTTATGGGAAAAATTTCTTTATTCCCGGACACTTTGCAGAACCCAGGCAAACTGGACCAACCCTGCCTAGGTTAGCATCTGTGTAAGCCATAATGCGTGCAACAGGGACGACAGTCTTCACTCAACTCTTCCTCCCTTTACCTTCTGTGTTTTTGCGGGTCTTCAGCTCTGGTCGCAATAGCGGAGTTATAAAGCCAAACCCGATCCAGACTGGAAATCAGACTAGAATGAATTTGAACTTGATAGAGAATAAGATATCGTACGAGTTATCACAGTGATATCCTACGTATTTACTCATACCGTATATACATATATGCCATCTCTACAAGGTACTAGTATCCACAGCTAATCATACAGTACATCCAACAACGTCTACATGCATACCACCTCAGTATACTATCTACAGTTTTCCTAAAGTATAACACGTACTCGTGCATGTACAGCTCTATATCTCCGTTTTCTACTCTCACACTATATACAGACTACATAATACATCGTATGTAATCTTTCTATACGGTTATATAGCCACAGTATCTATCATACTCTACGAGTATATTAGCGTCATACAACAGTTGCTCATTCAATCCCCCTCCTCTTCCCCATTAACATTCCCCAGGTCGTTGCTGTTTAAATCTGAGAACGGTTTTCAGTCAAATTACTGGTAGAATATGGTAATAATGAAAAAAATAAACAAAAACAGTTCGGGGAGCCCTTTATCGTACGTAATCTACAGAGTAATATCCACCGATGGCCGTCCGAGCTTCTCGCCCATGCAGCGCGCCCACGCCAGTATTCTATCTACAGTATATTTTATACCCGCATTATCTTATCTACCACAAGGTACTCTATCCAGATCCTAGTACAGTAATACACCGAGCTTATTTGGATCCCTACCCGGATTACACATTTTCATATATCTCACGCGTCATCCTATCTACCACGTATATACAGTACCCTATAATCTACAGTTTATTATTGCACAGTTCATCTTACAGATTATCTACACGATACTAGTTACCAGTTTCCAGTTATATTGTATGCTACCACCAGGTAAATCATCCACTCGAAGTATCTACATCTACGTGAGATATACCGTACTCTACTCCTACGATCTACCAGTAATATCCACAGTATCTACTACGAGTATCTACAGTATATATCTACAGATCTATCAGCAGTATCAATATCTGTTTATTTTTATGTATTTTATTTTACTTTAACCCTTTATTTAACGGTCGAGGCAAATTGAGAACACGTTCTCATTTACATTGCGACCTGAGCCACGAGATAAGCCAAAGCAGTTTCAGAACACATACAAACAACATAGTTCACATTGGAGTAAACCCATCTAGTCAATGTACAGTGAAAAAAAATAACAGTCTAGAGTATACAATGGTTGAGCAGAGGAGTGGATAAGAGGCGAGAAGGGCAAACCAAATATAATGCTAATAACATAAAATTAAAAATAGACAAAGGCCCATCGGTGGCGAAAGTAAGAACCAACACAGCACAGGCTGAATAAATAGAAACTCATATAACACATGGACCTCAATGGTTGCGTTTGGCACCCGTTGAACAGAACGAAGCCCAAAGTAGAGACAGACAATAATGGGAGTGCAAAGGAGCACAAATACAATACACATAAATACTTGAGCTAGCGGTAAAAAACGGGGTAGATTGTCTTGGAGGGCTAATTTACCTAGATGGGCTATGTACAATGCAGTAATCTATGAGCTGACTTGCTGACAGCTGTGGCTTACAAGTCGTTGAGGGAGATTACGAGTGTTCTCACAGATGGGTTCAGAAGATTTGTGGTAGTCTGTTCGTCTCCCAGTCTTATTGGCACGTACACAGCAACTGGAAAGAGAGGCGGACCCAGCAGGAAATGGTGGTTTTTGGGGCCACCAGGTATAAGACCAGAGGAGTAAACGCCTGCTGGAGCGCGTCCTTCCTACCAGGTAGTGTTGCCTCTGCGTGACCGCCGAGCTGAGACCTCACAGGCGGACTCGTTGTACTTTAGCAGGGTCTTGGCTAGTATGACCTGGAACCAGTCGGGCGTTTGGGCGAACGAGTATGAGACGAGAGCCAGCCAACGAGCAAGTGCTACCAGGTCGCAGTGGTGTAGCTGCGGCTAGTAGTGGAGGCTATTGGTTGACCAAAATGGATGGCATCGACATAGAGGCTCATCCAATTAATGAGTAGTGGGTTTTGAGGCTCTTTGGCAATAGAACATCACGAAGCGTCTGAGGCCACTTGGTATAGGATGGTCATTTTACAGGGTATGTTTCGGCCCCAGTTGAGGTCGAACGCCAATGCCCTTGTTGCGGCAATGGCAAGCTCGAATCTCTAGATTTAACTTTGCTTGGAGATGTTTGATGCGTGGATCTGGACAGGAGAGTTTACAGGTCTCAACAGCACACTAGTACTGCTGTAGTTGTGCCCATATGTTCTTTAAGGTCCAAGAGCGCGTTCAGAAAGGAGTAGATGGATTGGACAGCGGGGCAGGTAGCAGGCCAGCGATCGAGTGGGAAGGCATGCACTTCACGTGTTCTTGATGTACGTTTCAGAGAGCCAATTGGAGGCCCGGGATAGGAGAGTTGGCTATGGCATTGAAGCCTTGTGCCTGCCGTGCGGAGTGTTGTGTAACAGTCTGTCACAAGAACGGGCCGAAGATTACGCAGATCGTGTCGTCTCGCGTAGAGGTGTATGCAGGAGAAATCTACCCGGCAGCAAAGGCGACATCATTGATTTCCAGGAAGAGAGAGAGTCCGGTCCAAGGAACCTTGAACCCGTGTGGCACCCCGTGGCAGAACTGCCCAGAGGCCCGGGGGTGGCACACAACCCCTCAGCGATTTGACACACTGAACTCGATCATGAGACCACAGTAGTCTGGTACGAGCGATCCTAAGGCCGAGGCACACACCCTTCATTAGACAACCAAGGCCTCGGCCCACCGCCGTCGTCCGACGCCTGCGCCCATGAGGATTGTTGTGAATTGACCACCGAGTCCCCAAAAGGCCGGCTTCCAGGTCAATATGAATACCCGGGAGGCCGCCAGTACCTTGCTGTTGCCTCTCGCGTCAGCCGATGGGGTTCAGATCCATCGCTATTCTGATGCAGCCCGTCTGAGTCGTGCCTGAGGCTGCCAGCATTGACCAGCTCTGTCGGCCACGACCAGATTGAGCTTTAGCGTGAGAAGCCTTGATGGATTCGATCTGGTACGATACATCTCGTTTGTTGGACTTGCTTCGACGACCTCTAGAAGCAGCGTAGGATAGTATCAAGTCAAGTAGCCTCGAGGCTTCAAGAGCTGTCCCCCCCTTTGAAGAGGGATACCGCAGCTGCTTGTCCACTCTTTGGGAATCTCAGACGACAACGAAAGAGAGGTGAAATGCTACCAGAATAGGGTGCAACAATTTCAGCAGATAGTTTTAGAAAGAAAGGAGTCCAGATTATCTAGCCCGGTGAATTTCGTCTAAGGGTCCAGATTTTGCACGCTCTTTTAAATCCACTCTACTGTTCATTTGGGGAGAAGGAAGAAGAATGGGAAGGCATTGGCGAGTGCAGAGGGTGAGCGGCATAGTCTGCTGTCCGCCGTAGGGGAGCAGGTGAGCCTATGGCCAGCCGTTAGAAAAATGCTTATTGAACTTCATAAACATTCATCAGTATTTGCGTTCGAGTGACTGTGTATCTCCTTATCTCTTCAGAGCAGGTAGAAGCTGGATGGGAGGTTTCTGATATCTCCATGGACTTTGACAAGTCCCAGAATTTTTTGAATGGTGTTGCAGGAAGCAAATTTTGCTGAAAAAGCTGCCTATGGCTTTTCTAAACGCCCTGTGTATACTGGTTTCGTAGACTTCCTGAAAAGCTGCATACACCGGGGCTCGTCTCATGCGTAATGCAAAGAACGCCCAGGATGTTTTCTGTTGGTTAAAGGCAGTCAGCTCAGGAAGGAACCAAGGGCTATATCTGTTCCTGGTTCAAAATCGTTGAATGGGCAACTGCTTATCGAGCATGGTGAGGAAGGCATTTAAAAAAATGTCCAGGCAGCCTCTACCTTGACCGGATTGAGATCATATCCTTCAGGACCTCGGCAGGTCGATAGAAAGGCCTGCGCGCCTGAAGTGTTTCAGGGAGCGTTTGCAGTGATGAGTGGCGTCGTTTGACCGCTACCATTTACGATGCAGCAATGGCCGCAGTCGATCGCGTGACGATCTTGGTTGAAACAGCACAGTGTATTTGCCGAGGGCAAGTTTGTCTCGGATATATCCTTGAGACGTTACGTTTGTTTTACGGAAATTGGTCGTAGGTTCCTGGTAGGTTCTTTGATAATTTGTGTGAGTATTGAGGGCAATTCAACGCTTACATTGTCCTGGGTGGCTTGCGCGGTGTTAATCAATTGTTAACTTATACGGGCGCTACCAGCACGAGGACTGGAGATAGATCGGGGCGATTCAGTTCACAGTATAATGTCCAGACACAGGCTGGTTGCAGCGGGTGGTCTAAGCAGGCGGCCGGTGGGATCGTTTTAGAGAGGTTGGGATTTTTTAAGCACGTTAGATAGTTCAAATGCTTTGGGCACAGACTGGCATAGTAAAACAGAACTTCGGCAGGCAATCTTTGCAATAGATTGCAACACCCGCCCCTTTTGGCCGGTCTATCTTGCTGAAAATCTTGTAGTTGGGGTGAAAAGTCAGATTTTTTTGTGGTCTTGCTAAACGATTCAGACACGCTCAAACACTCTGGGCTTGCAGCAGTGTGACAAAGCAGTGAACAAACAAACTTGGAGAGGCTTCTAATGCTAACATGCATACAGCCAAAGGGATCTACAGGTTTACCCGAGTCATCAACAGAGAGCCCGCCTGGGTAATAGGAGTGAAACGCTAGTACTGCAGGCGCCTGCTTCACTTACATCACCAGAGGACAGAGCGGAGTAGGTAAGGTACGGCTAAAAGCTATGAGAATCTTGTCGCTCATAGACACTTTAGCAGCAGAGAGTAAAAGGAGTTTCTGGGTGCGCTAAAATACTTAATAGGATAATGTACAAAGACAAGTTGTAGATGTGAACTCTACAGTGGGCTGCAACCTAGTACTTGTAGTGCATTGATGCGAGCAGATATATTGTCTCTAGAAATCATCATTGAACAGGGTGGATGTTCATCGATATGTGCGGTGTGGGAACTGATGAGGCTTGATATAATGGCTATGAGGTGTCGGTAGAGGCCTACACGTGACATAAGCCAATACCACCACTAACCAGAATCTAGCCAGCACAGGCAATATTTAATTAAGGAGAGGCATGCTTTAAATCGAGTGATCAGAAGGGTTACACGTGCAGTAGCAGGCCTTGGTTGGGTCACGCGATCCAGAGTCCTGCCATCGCAGCATGGCCTATCTCTCGCCCCGAGGGTACAAGAATAGATAGTAATGGCAGCTTCCTCTTTCGCGCTCACCCGACCTGTTCTCGTCGGCTTCCGTCGGGCCTAGGTTAGTTGGGATTCCGTCTTCTCCTCGCTGTCGGTAGAGGGACTCAATGCAAATCTGGCTAAATAACGAATAGCTGATCCCCAAGAAACAAAAATAACAAACAAATAATAATACATAATTAATAATGGTCCCGACATTACTTATCAGTAAGCAACCGATTAAGACAGCTAACAGGTTAGCGCCCAGTATGAGCGTTCAGACAGTGCCGCTCGCTAACGTCGGGACGGAGCGTGCCAGTTTGGAGAACTCCCTTTCGGCAGATAAGTCAGGGCAGTCACGCATCTTAAGCCCAGTGCGAGGGCCTTCCGTCATCTTGCCACACCACACAAACAACAACACAACCGCGATCGCGACATAGAGTGGATGTAGCAGGAGATGCTGCTCTGTTGGTATCACCTCCGCAGCTGTTAGCTCCGGATGATTTGAAGTTTTGCTCCGAATCGCGTCACTAAGTACCTGGTAGCACGGCTTCGGTTTGCCAGCATAGCTATGGCACAAGTCCAGAGCCTGCGGGCTGACAATCGGGGAAACTGAGAGAACAGAAAAGGTCCGGAATCGCTCACGGTCCGAGTCGCGTTGGCACAAAGTGCCGGTAGATATATCTCGAGCTAAAGATACACAGTATCTCATCTACATCTATTACACGCTATATCATCTACGTATCTATACCGAGTATCTATCTACGAGTTACTATAATACGTATCTACAGTATATCAGATCTACAGTATATCACAGTAATCTATCTACAGTATATCATACAGTATATTACAACGTTATACTACAGTATATCTAAGTATCTACACAGTATCTTATCCTACAGATCTTCTACAGTATAAACTACAGTATATAATCACAGTATCATACAGTATAATCCATACGATCTACCAGTGTATGCCAGTCTACAGTATATATCTACCAGTTCTATCACTTATATCCTATCTGTATTATCTCAGTATCTAAGTACAGTATATATCTTACGGTATCTACAGCAGATATCTACTCCAGTATCATTCTTACAGTAATATCTACCGCTCTCTACAGTATACTACACGTATCTAAATCTTCTACGTATTATCTAGCGTATCTACAGTATCTATAGTACTGACGATCAGATATATCTACAGTAATATATTACTGTATCAATCTACGAGAAATATTATTTCACAGATATATTACAGGTATATATATCTAAAGTATATATTCTACAGTATATACAGTATTATCATCCTGTACAGTATAGTATCACAGGTATCTTCACAGCTATATATCTACAGTATCCATACAGTTATCTACATAATATCATTACAGGTATATCATTCCAGTTCTTATCTACAGTATACTCTACAGATTCTACACGTAGTATTATTCTACAGTTCACCGATAATATTTCACGGTATATATGCTACAGTATATATTCCAGTTACAGCTGCCTATCTTTCTACAAGTATATATGTACCATATATATCTCTCATATATTCAGTCATAACAGTATCTACGTATTATCATACTAGTGAATACTCTACCCAGTATCTACAGTACTATTTTCATACAGTATATATCTACCAGTATAATATCGTACAGTAACTCTACTGAATATCTTACATACTATATTTACGAGTATATATGTACTTACCTTCGTACCAGTAATATACGCTCTGTGTAGGTTGCTCAGTATTCCAATCACATCCAAAGGTATTTACTGCAACGCCCCTTCTCCTACTATCGCTGCGATCGTCCACATAAGTGCTGTACAAAACCAGCCTAAAACCACCAAAACCAGCAAGCAACTGACGGCTCTGTAAGAACCGCTCTCCCCCCTTTCCGGTGAACTAGTGACGAAATCTTAGAATTGTAGATATATACTGTAGATGCATACTGTATATACTTTAGAAACTGTAGATATATACTGTAGATGCATACTGTAGATACTGTAGATACATACTGTAGATATGTAATGTATATACTGTAGATAAATACTGTAGATACGTACTGTATATACTGTAGATAAATACTGTAGATACGTACTGTATATACTGTAGATACTGTAGATACTGTTTATTCTCTATCAAAGTTCAAATTCAGCTAGTCTGATTTCCAGTCTGACGATGGGTTTGGTTGAAACTGCATTGCGACCAGGCTAGAAGACGGCAAAAACACAGAAGGGAGAGAGATGTTGAGTGAATCGTCTGTTCCCTGTTGCAGCATTATGGCTACACAGATGCTAACCTACAGCAGAGTTGTCAGTTGTCAGTGGTCGGAAAATCCCATAAACTTAAATACAGACTTATAAAGACTGATTCAAAAGATCTAGTTAACCAGGTCTACTCATCTCATAGACCCAAACGCACCAAAAACCCACAAAGGCACAAACACACGCRCACACACACTCACACACACCGTTCATGTACATGCTATTAAAACAGAGAGAACAGCTATGCAATGAATGATAAAAACATTTAGAGATTGACTGTCATAAAGTTTGTAGGTTACAGGTTACAGATCCAGAGCGATCTAAAGGGGTTGCAAAGGTCAAATTCCTGAGGAAGAGATTCTAGAGATTAACCTAAAAACATGGGAACCCAGCCTTAGGCTTTTACAGCTTTCAATGCCCTCAGATCCTCCGCTGTTGCCTGGAAACCAAGCATAATTTATTTTATTTACTTCCATTCTGTCTMCCTATCCGACCATATTATGTGTGGCATTAAACACGATCAGGTGAATGGCTTGGTTAAGAGGGAGTCATAGGAAATCATACAATCACAGAACCAAGTTCTAGGAAGACACACAGTGAGAAAGGTATAGAGGCATACACCGAGAAAGAAAGAGAAGATTTTATTGAAACACACACTGCTCTCCTAGCTCCAGACTTTTCTATATGCTCTGTAATAGTCCTACTTTTCTCCTCTGAACTCAACTCTTCAATATCAGAATCTCATCTTTAAAGCAGGCAGGGTCTAATTTTCTAATGCTGTAAAATGTCAGGGAGGTTGGATATCAGTTTTAGAAAACATGTCTGCTCACTCTAAGCTGCTCCCACAAGTGCTCTTTAATGAGGATCTAATGCATATTGTTGAAAGCTTCTGTTCAAGAAAGAAGTGAAAGAGGAGAAGTGGAAGGAAGAGAAGGTTTAGAGAGAAGGGGAAAGAGAGGAGGAGAAGGTTTAGAGAGAAGGGGAAAGAGAGGAGGAGAAGGTTTAGAGAGAAGGGGAAAGAGAGACGAGAAGGTTTAGAGAGCAGGGGAAATGAGCGGAGGGAGAGGTTTTAGAGAGAAGGGGAAAGGAGAGGAGGAGAAGGTTTAGAGAGAAGGGGAAGAGAGGAGGAGAAGAGAAGTTTAGAGAGAAAGAGAGGAGAGAAGGTAGAGAGAGAAGGTTTAGGAGAAGGGGAAAGAGAGGAGGAGAAGGGGAAAGAGAGGAGGAGAAGGGGAGAAGGTGAGGTAGAATAAATTGGTGTGAAGGTGTGGCTCATAGAGTTGAAGAGCAGTTTTTGAAAGACAACTTCACATTTCTATGGCCTTACCACACACCCCCAGTCCTCCTCCTCCTCCTCCTCCTCGCTCCTCCTACTCTCCATCATACGCTCATCTGTTCCATAGCACCAGTCAGGCTATTCTCACAATACACTCTAGGAGTGTACAGTTTCAATGTTATTACCCAATGGGATGGATTGATTTCCATTCACCCCCCACCCCACCTACACCAACAAACATAATACTTGTACAAGCTAGATAAATAGTTTATTTTCATGGCTACCGTATACATGCATGAGAAACTTTGCTGCTATAATAGTGATGATAGTAGCAAGTGGTAGACTCCACGCACTGGTGCTGTAAAGAAACTGCAGAAAGAGGAAGAACAGTGAGAGTCAAGTACGAGTTTACAGAATACGAGTACAGAGTTAAAACATACGAGAACAGAGTTAGAGACATAAGAGTATAGAGACAGTCATACGAGTACAGAGGAGTTATAGACATATGAGACAGAGTAACATATATGAGTAGAGTTACAGACATATGAGTAAGAGAGTTCAGACATACGAGTACAGAGTTACAGACATACGAGTACAGAGAAACAGACAATATGAGTAGACAAAGCGATCAAGAGATATAGAATACAGAGTTACAGACATATGAGTACACAGAGTTAGAGACAAATCGATACAGAGTTACAGACATAGAACACACAATGTGCAATAATAGACATAAACAATAGACATAGACATTGGAACTTTTACAGAAGGACCGAACTAGATAATTTTACGGCGATTTGATGATTTTAAATCCCAGATTGGAGGGCTGCTGACCAACAAATGCCCACGTTCTTAAACCGACTCTTTTGTCTGCATCATTTCTGCATCATTTCCAATCCCCCATATATATATTTTGTAAATATACATGTATATATTTACATACACACAGTATCAGTCAAAAGTTTGGACACACCTACTCATTCAAGGGTTTACTTTAATTTTACATTTTTCTACGTTGTAGAATAATAGTGAAGACATCAAAACTATGAAACAGCACATATGGAATTATGTAGTAACCAAAAAAGTGTTTGTAAGGGGTGCGTAATCGGTGGCAGAGAAGTCAGACGCAGGAGAGCAGAACTTGATAATAGCCGGAGCAGTTTAATAACAAAACCCACGRCATTAAAAATAACAAGAATAATTGGGTACAAAAACCCATCRCGCACCAAACAACACGTGCRCAAGCACTTACAATAAACARTCCCACACAAAGACATCGGGGGAACAGAGGGTTAAATACACAACAAATGATTGAGGGAATTGAAACCAGGTGTGAGGAAAAACAAGACAAAACACATGGAAAATGAAAAGTGGATCGATGATGGCTAGAAGACCGGCRACGCCGACCGCCGARCRCCGCCCGAACAAGGAGAGGATCCGACTTCGKYGGAAGTCGTGACAGTGTTAAACAAATCCAAATATAATTTAGATTTTAGATTCTTCAAAGAAGCCACCCTTTGCCTTGAATACATATTTGCACACTCTTTATCAYGCCCTGATCTGTTTCACCAGTCTTTGTGCTTGTCTCCACCMYCCTCCAGGTGTGGCCCATCTTCCCCATTATCCCCTGTGTACTTGTGKTTGTACTTGTACTTRTGTTCTCTGTTTGTYTGTTGCCAGTTTGTCTTTTTTGTCAAGCTTACCAGCGTTTGTCCAGTCAGCTCCTGTTTTTCCTCTCTTTTTCTCGCCCTCCTGGTTTTTAACCCTTGCCGGTCCTGACCTAGAACCCGCCCGCCTGACCACTCTGCCTGTCCCTGAGCCTGCCTGCCGTCCTGTACCTTTGCTCCTATCTGGATTTCCGACCTCTGCCTGACCTCACCCTGAGCCTGCCTGTCGTCCGGTACCTTGCCTCTGTTGCTGTAATAAACATTGTTACTTCGACACGGTCTGCATCTGGGTACTCTTGGCATTCTCTCAACCAGCTCCCCTGGAATGCTTTTCCAACAGTCTTGAAGGAGTTCCCATATATGCTGAGCACTTGTTGGCTGCTTTTCCTTCACTCTGCGGTCCAACTCATCCCAAACCATCTCAATTGGGTTGAGGTCGGGTGATTGTGGAGGCCAGGTCATCTGATGCAGCACTCCATCACACTCATTCTTGGTCAAATAGCCCTTACACAGCCTAGAGGTGTGTTGCGTCATTGTCCTGTTGAAAAACAAATTATATTCCCACTAAGCGTAAATCATATGGGATGGCGTATCGCTGCAGAATACTGTGGCAGCCATACTGGTAAAGTATGCCTTGAATTCTAAATAAATCACTGACAGTGTCACCAGCAAAGCACCCCCAAACATCTTACCTTCTCCTCCATTCTTCACAGTGGGAACCACACATGCAGAGGTCATCCGTTCACCTACTCTGCATTTCACAAAGACACGGCGGTTGGAACCAAGATATCAAAACTATGAAATAACACATTTGGAATCATGTAGTAACTAAAAAAATAATTAACAAATAAAAATATATTTAATATTTTAGATTCTTCGAAGTAGCCAATCTTTGCCTTGATGACAGCTTTGCACACTCTTGGCATTCTCTGAAGTATTACATGCTTTAATTTGGAATGCATTACAATGAACAGGTGTGTCTTGTCAGTTAAGAACAAATTCTTATTTACAATGACGGGCTACCCCAGCCAAACCCGGACGACCTGCGTGCCACCCTATGGGACTCCCAATCACCTCCGGATGTGATACAGCCTGGATTCAGACCAGGGACACCTCTAGCACTGAGAGGCAGTGCCTTAGACCACTGCGCCACTCAAGAGCCCTAAAACAATAAACCATGTGCCAWGGAATCAGTACATCGAAAATCTCTTCGCAACTATTTTGTATTTATTTTTTACCTTTATTTAACTAGACAAGTCAGTTAAGAACAAACTCTTATTTTACAATGCCGGCCTACCCATCCCTAACCCGATGCAGTGCTTTAGACTGCTGTGCCTCTCGGGAAGCTATATTGCACAGCTGTTTTAAGAATGTGAAATGTCAGAATAATAGTAGAGAGAATGATTTATTTCAGCTTTTATTTCTTTCATCACATTCCCAGTGGGTCAGAAGTTTACATACACTCAATTAGTATTTGGTAGCATTGCCTTTAAATTGTTTAACTTGGGTCAAACGTTTTGGGTAGCCTTCCACAAGCTTCCCACAAAAAGTTGGGTGAATTTTGGCCCATTCCTACTGACAGAGCTGGTGTACTGAGTCAGGTTTGTAGGCCTCCTGCTCGCGTACACTTTTTCAGTTCTGCAACAAATCTTCTATAGGATTGAGGTCAGGGCTTTGTCTTGGCCACTCCAATACCTTGACTTTGCTGTCCTTAAGCCATTTTTCCCACAACTTTGGAAGTATGCATTGTCCCATTTGGAAGACCCATTTGGACCAAAGCTTTAACATCCTGATTGATGTCTTAATGTTGCTTCAATACATCCCATAATTTCCTACCTCATAGTTTTCCTTCTTTTGTGAAGTGCACGCAGCTCCTCCTGCAGCAAAGTACCCCCCAACCATGATGCTGCCCCCCGTGGATTCACGGTTGGGATGGTGTTCTTCAGCTTGCAAGCTTCCCCCTTTTTTCTCCAAAAATAACGATGGTCATTATGGCCAAACAGTTATATATTTTTTCATCAGACCAGAGGACATTTCTCCAAAAAGTGTGATCTTTGTCCCCATGTGCAGTTGCAAACCATATTCTGTCTTTTTTATGGCTGTTTTGGAGCATTGGCTTCTTCCTTGCTGAGCGGCCTTTCTGGTTATGTCGATGTAGGACACGTTTTACTGTGGATATAGATACTTTTGTACCCATTTCCTCCAGCATCTTCACAAGGTCCTTTGCTGTTGTTCTTGATTGATTTGCACTTTTCGCACCAAGGTACGTTCATCTCTAGGAGACAGAACGCGTCTCCGTCCTGAGCGGTGTGACGGCTGCGTGGTCCCATGTTGTTTATACTTGCGTACTATTGTTTGTACAGATGAACGTGGTATCTTCAGGCATTTGGAAATTGCTTCCAAGGATGAACCAGACTTGTGGAGGTTTACAATTTTTTTCTGAGGTCTTGGCTTATTTCTTTAGATTTTCCCATGATGTCAAGCAAAGAAGCATTGAGTTTGAAGGTGGGCCTTGAAATACATCCACAGGTACACCTCCAATTGACTCAAATGATATCAATTTACCTATAAGTAGCTTCTAAAGACATGACATCATTTTCTGTAATTTTCCAAGCTGTTTAAAGGCACAGTCAACTTAATGTGTGTTAAGTTCTGACCCACTGACCCAACTTCTGACCCACTGGAATGTGATACAGTGAATTATAAGTGAAATAATCTGTCAGTAAACAATTTTGGGAAAAATTACTTGTGTCATGCACAAAGTAGATGCCCTATCCGACTTGCCAAAACTATAGTTTGTTAACAAGACATTGGTGGAGTGGTTGAAAAACAAGATTTAATGACTCCAACCTAAGTGTATGTAATCGTCTGATTTCAACTGTAAGGAACATATGAGATATTAGAACACAATGTGCAGGACAAATGTCAATATTCTTCAGCATGTAAAGATTTTCTGTTTTCTGGCTGTAAGTTGTTGCCAATGTTGGTGAAGACCTTTCTAGACCAGGGTGGTCATTGTGTTGTAGGGTCTGTAGTTCCTGTCAGTTCCATGGCCAGCCGAGAATGCCACCTTTGGTTTGGCTGAGATACATGAAGAGGGAGAACATTTTATACCTGCTTGATGCCAACATCCTTCTTTAATATCATATATTTTTGCTTCTGAGCCTCAGTTTTTGATCGAAACCCCCTCATCATCTGTCTTAACTAATCTTAGACACCCAGATGTTACAATACCATTTATATTAGGCAGTCTTTGGATTAATCTGAACAGATCGTAATGACAACAGATTCAGTAAATGAGGACTGTGTTACCTGCATTCTGCTTCAGCTCCTCCACCTGGATCTGACTGGCACTCAATCTACCCTCCATGTTTCTCAGCTCAGACACCGTGGTGCTCAGTCTACCCTCCATGTTTCTCAGCTCAGTTGCTGTGGTGCTCAGTCTACCCTCCATGTTTCTCAGCTCAGTCACTGTGGTGCTCAGTCTACCCTCCAGTCACAGAGAATGAGATCAGTTCAGAGATACAGAACGTAGTCAGAGAACAGAGAATATAATCAGTTAATGAATTGTAATCTTCTGACCCACTGGAATGTGATACAGTGAATTATAAGTAAATAATCTGTCAGTAAACAATCTTTACTGACAGATTATTTGATTTATAATTCCTGTATCACATTCCCAGTGGGTCAGAAGATTACATACATTAAGTTGACCGTGCCTTTAAACAGCTTGGAAAATTCCATAAATGATGTCATGGCTTTAGAAGCTTCTGATAGGCTAATTGACATAATTTAAGTAAATTGGAGGTGTACCTGTGGATGTATTTCAAGTCCCAACTTCAACTCAATGCCTCTTTGTTTGACATCATGGGAAAATCAAAAGAAATCAGCCAAGACCTCAGAAAATAAATTGTAGACCTCCACAAGTATGGTTCATACTTGGAAGCAATTTCCAAACGCCTGAAGTTACCACGTTCATCTGTAAAAACAATAGCACACAACTATAAACTCCATGGGACCAGCAGCCGTCATACCGCTCAGGAAGGAGACACGTTCGGTCTCCTAGAGATGAACGTCTTTGGTGCGAAAAGTGAAAATCAATCCAGAACAACAGCAAAGGACCTTGTGAAGATGCTGGAGGAAACAGGTACAAAAGTATCTATATTCACAGTAAAACGAGTCCTACATCGACATATAACCAGAAAGGCCGCTCAGTAAGGAAGAAGCACTGCTCCAAAACAGCCATAAAAAGCCAGACTACGGTTTGTAACTGCACATGGGACAAAGATCACACTTTTTGGAGAAATGTCCTCTGGTCTGATGAACAAAAATAGAACTGTTTGGCCATAATGACCATCGTTATTTTTTGAGGAAAAAGGCGAAGGCTTGCAAGCCGAAGAACACATCCCAACCGTGAAGCACGGGGGTGGCAGCGTCATGTTGTGGGGGTGCTTTGCTGCAGGAGGGACTGGTGCACTTCACAAAAAGGAAGGAAAACTATGAGGTAGGAAAATTATGTGGATATATTGAAGCAACATTTTAAGACATCAATCAGGATGTTAAAGCTTGTCGCAATGGGTCTTCCAAATGGACAATGCATACTTCCAAAGTTGTGGGAAAAATGGCTTAAGGACAGCAAAGTCAATGTATTGGAGTGGCCATCACAAAGCCCTGACCTCAATCCTATAGAAAATTTGTGGCGCAGAACTGAAAAAGTGTACGCGAGCAAGGAGGCCTACAAACCTGACTCAATTACACCAGCTCTGTCAGGAGGAATGGGCCAAAATTCACCAACTTATTGTGGGAAGCTTGTGGAAGGCTACCCAAAACGTTTGACCCAGTTAACAATTAAAGGCAATGCTACAAATACTAATTGAGTGTATGTAAACTTCTGACCCACTGGGAATGTGATGAAATAATCATTCTTCTACTATTATTCTGACATTTCACATTCTTAAAAGAGCTGTGCAATATAGGTTCCGAGAGGCACAGCTGTCTAAGGCACTGCATTGGGTTAGGGATGGGTAGGCCGGAATTGTAAAATAAGAGTTTTGTTCTTAACTGACTTGTCTAGTTAAATAAGGTAAAAATAATTCAAAATAGTTGCGAAGAGATTTTCGATGTACTGATTCCATGGCACATGGTTTATTGTTTTAGGGCTCTTGAGTGGGCGCAGTGGTCTAAGGCACTGCCTTCAGTGCTAGAGGTGTCCCTGGTCTGAATCCAGGCTGTATCACATCCGGAGGTGATTGGGAGTCTATAGGGTGGCACGCAGGTCGTCGGGTTTGGCTGGGGTAGCCCGTCATTGTAAATAAGAATTTGTTCTTAACTGACAAGGCATACCTGTTCATTGTAATGCATTCCAAATTAAAGCATGTAATCTTCGAGAAATGCCAAGAGTGTGCAAGCTGTCATCAAGGCAAAGGTTGGCTACTTCGAAGAATCTAAAATATTAAATATATTTTTATTTGTTAAACACTTTTTTAGTTACTACATGATTCCAAATGTGTTATTTCATAGTTTTGATATCTTGGTTCCAACCACCGTGTCTTTGTGAAATGCAGAGTAGGTGAACGGATGACCTCTGCATGTGTGGTTCCCACTGTGAAGCATGGAGGAGAAGGTATGATGTTTGGGGTGCTTTGCTGGTGACACTGTCAGTGATTTTATTTAGAATTCAAGGCATACTTTACATTTACATTTACATTTAAGTCATTTAGCAGACGCTCTTATCCAGAGCGACTTACAAATTGGTGCATTCACCTTATGACATCCAGTGGAACAGCCACTTTACAATAGTGCATCTAAATCTTTTAAGGGGGGGGGGGGTGAGAAGGATTACTTTATCCTATCCTAGGTATTCCTTAAAAGAGGTGGGAGTTTCAGGTGTCTCCGGAAGGTGGTGATTGACTTCCGCTGTCCTGGCGTCGTGAGGGAGTTTGTTCCACACATTGGGGGGCCAGAGCAAGCGAACAGTTTGACTGGGCTGAGCGGGAACTGTACTTCCTCAGTGGTAGGGAGGCGAGCAGCGCCAGAGGTGGATGAACGCAGTGCCTTGGTTTGGGTGTAGGGCCTGATCAGAGCCTGGAGGTACTGAGGTGCCGTTCCCCTCAACAGCTCCGTAGGCAAGCACCATGGTCTTGTAGCGGACGCGAGCTTCAACTGGAAGCCAGTGGAGAGAGCGGAGGAGCGGGGTGACGTGAGGAACTTGGGAAGGTTAACACCAGAGGGCTGCGGCGTTCTGGATGAGTTGTAGGGGGTTTAATGCACAGGCAGGGAGCCCAGCCAACAGCGAGTTGCAGTAATCTAGACGGGAGATGCAAGTGCTGGATTAGGACCTGCGCCGCTTCCTGTGTGAGGCAGGGTCGTACTCTGCGGATGTTGTAGAGCATGAACTACAGGAACGGGCCCCGCCTGATGTTAGTTGAGAAGCAGGGTGTTGTCCAGGATCACGCCAAGGTTCTTAGCGCTTGGGAGGAGGACACAATGGAGTTGTCAACGTGATGGCGAGATCATGGAACGGGAGTCCTTCCCGGAGGAAGAGCGCTCCGTCTTGCCGAGGTTCAGCTTGAGGGGGTGATCCGTCATCCACACTGATATGTCTGCCAGACATGCAGAGTGCGATTCGCTCACGTGGTCATCAGAGGGGGAAAGGAGAAGATTAGTTGTGTGTCGTCTGCAATAGCAATGAATAGGAGAGACCATTGTTGTAGGTTATGACAGAGCCAAGTGACTTGGTGTATAGGAGAATAGGAGAGGGCCAAGAACAGAGCCCTGGGGGAACTCAGTGGTGAGGAGCACGTGGTGAGGAGAAATTCTGCGCCGCACCTGGTAGGAGCGACTAGTCAGGTAGGACGCAATCGCAAGCGTGGGCCCGCCGGAGATGCCAAACTCGGAGAGGGTGGAGAGGAGGATCGATGGTTTCACAGTATCGAAGGGCAGCCGATAGGTCTGAAGGATGAGGCAGAGGAGAGAGAGTTAGCTTTTAGCAGTGCGGAGCGCCTCCGTGATACAGAGAAGACGCAGTCTCAGTTGAATGACTAGTCTTGAAACCTGACTGATTTGGATCAAGAAGGTCATTCTGAAGAGAGATAGCGGGAGAGCTGGCCAAGGACGGCACGTTCAAAGGAGTTTTTGGAGGAAAAGAAAGAAGGGATACTGGGTCTGTAGTTGTTGACATCGGGAGGATCGAGTGTAGGTTTTTCAGAAGGGGTGCAACTCTCGCCTCTTGAAGACGGAAGGGACGTAGCCACGGTCAGGGATGATTGATGAGGCGAGTGAGGTAAGGGAGAAGGTCTCCGGAATGGCTCTGGAGAAGAGAGGAGGGGATAGGGTCAGCGGGCAGGTTGTTGGCGGCCGGCCGTCACAAGAACGCGAGTTTCATCTGGAGAGAGAGGGGAGAAAGAGGTCAGAGCACAGGGTAGGGCAGTGTGAGCAGAACCAGCGGTGTCGTTTGACTTAGCAAACGAGGATCGGATGTCGTCGACCTTCTTTTCAAAATGGTTGACGAAGTCATCTGCAGAGAGGGAGGAGGGGGGGGAGGGAGGGTGGGGGGGGGAGGAGGGAGGAGAGGATTCAGGAGGGAGGAGAAGGTGGCAAAGAGCTTCCTAGGGTTAGAGGCAGATGCTTGGAATTTAGAGTGGTAGAAAGTGGCTTTAGCAGCAGAGACAGAAGAGGAAAATGTAGAGAGGAGGAGGTGAAAGGATGCCAGGTCCGCAGGGAGGCGAGTTTTCCTCCATTTCCGCTCGGCTGCCGCGGAGCCCTGTTCTGTGAGCTCGCAATGAGTCGTCGAGCCACGGAGCGGGAGGGGAGGACGAGCCGGCTGGAGGATAGGGGACAGAGAGAGTCAAAGGATGCAGAAAGGGAGGAGAGGAGGGTTGAGGAGGCAGAATCAGGAGATAGGTTGGAGAAGGTTTGAGCAGAGGGAAGAGATGATAGGATGGAAGAGGAGAGAGTAGCGGGGGAGAGAGAGCGAAGGTTGGGACGGCGCGATACCATCCGAGTAGGGGCAGTGTGGGAAGTGTTGGATGAGAGCGAGAGGGAAAAGGATACAAGGTAGTGGTCGGAGACTTGGAGGGGAGTTGCAATGAGGTTAGTGGAAGAACAGCATCTAGTAAAGATGAGGTCGAGCGTATTTGCCTGCCTTGTGAGTAGGGGGGAAGGTGAGAGGTGAGGTCAAAGAGGAGAGGAGTGGAAAGAAGGAGGCAGAGAGGAATGAGTCAAAGGTAGACGTGGGGAGGTTAAAGTCGCCCAGAACTGTGAGAGGTGAGCCGTCCTCAGGAAAGGAGCTTTCAGGGCATCAAGCTCATTGATGAACTCTCCGAGGGAACCTGGAGGGCGATAAATGATAAGGATGTTAAGCTTGAAAGGGCTGGTAACTGTGACAGCATGGAATTCAAAGGAGGCGATAGACAGATGGGTAAGGGGAGAAAGAGAGAATGACCACTTGGGAGAGATGAGGATCCCGGTGCCACCACCCGCGCTGACCAGAAGCTCTCGGGTGTGGCGAGAACACGTGGGCGGACGAGAGAGGCAGTAGGGAGTAGCAGTGTTATCTGTGGTGATCCATGTTCCGTCATACTTTACCAGTATGGCTGCCACAGCATTCTGCAGCGATACGCCATCCCATATGATTTACGCTTAGTGGGACTAACAGGACAATGACCCACACCTCCAGGCTGTGTAAGGGCTATTTGACCAAGAAGGAGAGTGATGGTGTGCTGCATCAGATGACCTGTCCTCCACAATCACCAGACCTCAACCCAATTGAGATGGTTTGGGATGAGTTGGACCGCCAGAGTGAAGGAAAAGCAGCCAACAAGTGCTCAGCATATATATGGGAACTCCTTCAAGACGTTTTGGAAAAGCATCCAGGGGAGCTGGTGGAGAGAATGCCAAGATACCCAGATGCAGACCGTGTCGAAGTAAAAATGTTTATTACAGCAACAGAGGCAAGGTACCGGACGACAGGCAGGCTCAGGGTGAGGTCAGGCAGAGGTCGGAAAATCCAGATAGGAGCAAAGGTACAGGACGGCAGGCAGGCTCAGGGACAGGCAGAGTGGTCAGGCGGGCGGGTTCTAGGTCAGGACGGCAAGGGTTAAAAACCAGGAGGGCGAGAAAAAGAGAGGAAAAACAGGAGCTGACTGGACAAACGCTGGTAAGCTTGACAAAAAAAGACAAACTGGCAACAGACAAACAGAGAACAAAGTACAGTTACAACACAGTAACAGGGGATATGGGGAAGATGGGCCACACCTGGAGGATGCGTGGAGACAAGCACAAAGACTGGGTGAAACAGATCAGGGCGTGATAAAGAGTGTGCAAATATGTTTCAAGGCAAAGGGTGGCTTCTGTTGAAGAATCTAAAATCTAAATTATATTTGGATTTGTTTAACACTGTCACGACTTCCAACGAAGTCGGATCCTCTCCTTGTTCGGTGCGGTGCTCGGGCGGTTCGGCGTTGCCGGTCTTCTAGCCATCATCGATCCACTTTTTCATTTTCCATGTGTTTTGTCTTGTTTTTCCTCACACTGGTTTCAATTCCCTCAATCCATTTGTTGTGTATTTAACCCTCTGTTCCCCGATGTCTTTGTGTGGGGATGTGTTATTGTAAGTGCTTGCGCACGTGTTGTTTGGTGCGCGATGGGTTTTTGTACCCAATTATTCTTGTTATTTTTAATGCCGTGGGTTTTTGTTATTAAACTGCTCCGGCTATTATCAAGTTTCTGCTTCCTGCGTCTGATTTCTCTGCCACCGATTACGCACCCCTTACAAACACTTTTTTGGTTACTACATAATTCCATATGTGCTGTTTCATAGTTTTGATGTCTTCACTATTATTCTACAACGTAAAAAAATGTAAAATTAAAGTAAACCCTTGAATGAGTAGGTGTGTCCAACTTTTGACTGATCTGTGTGTATGTAAATATATACATTATATTTACAAAATTATTATGGGGGATGGAATGATGCAGAAATGATGCAGACAAAAGAGTCGGTTTAAGACGTGGGCATTTGTTGGTCAGCAGCCCTCCATCTGGGATTTAAAATCATCACTCGCTGTAAAATGATCTAGTTCAGGTCCTTCTGTAAAGTGTTCAATGTCTATGTCTATTGTTTATGTCTATTATTGCACATTGTGTGTTTCGTGTCTGTAACTCTGTACTCGACTGCTCTCTAACTCTGTACTCGATGTCTGTTAACTTGTACTCGATGTTCGAAACTCTGTATCGTATGTCTCTAACTCTGTTCTCGACTCTCTCTAACTCTGTACTCGTATGGTCTGTACTCTGTATCGTATGTCTCGAAACTCTGTACTCGTATGTTCTAACTCTGTCTCGACTCTCTCTAACTCTGTACTCGTATGTCTGTAACTCTGTACTTGTATGTCTTTAATAACTCTGTATTTGTATGTCTCTAACTGCTGTACTCATATGCCTCTAAACTCTAACTCGTATGTTATAAACTCTGTTTACTCATATGTCTGTAACTCTATAGTCGTATGTCTATAACTCTGTGTACTCGTATGTCTATAGTCGTATGTCTCTAACTCTGTACTCGTATGTCTGTAACTCTGTACTCCGTATGCGTAACTCTGTATTCGTATGTCTCTAACTTCTGTGTACTCATATGTCTGTTAACTCTGTATTCATATCTCTGTAGTCTGTGTAACTCATATGTCTGTTTCTCTGTACTCGTATGTCCCTGTAACTCTGTACTCCGTTTGTCTGTCACTCTCTTCTCATATGTCTGTAACTCGTACTCGTATGTTGTAACTCTGTTTCTCGATATGTCTATACTCTCTGTACTCGTATGACTGTGTCTCTATACTCTTATGTCTGTAACTCTGTTCCTCGGTATGTTTGTAAAACTCTTGTACTCGTGTTCTGTAACTCTGTACTTGACTCTCACTGTTTCCTCTCTTCTGCAGGTTTCTTTACAGCACCAGTGCGTGGAGTCTACCACTTTGCTTTAATAATTCATCACTATTATAGCAGGCAAAGTTTATCATGCTGTATACGTAGCATGAAAATAACTATTTTGCTAGGCTTGTTACAAGTATTATTTTGTTGGTGTGGTGGGGGGGGGGGTTGAATTGGAATCAATCCATCCCATTGGTAATAAAATTGAAAAACTGTACTACTCCTAGAGTTAATTGTGAGAATAGCCTGGACTTGGTGCTATGGAACAATGAGCTGTATGAATGGAGAGGAGAGGCGGAGGAGGAGAGGAGGAGGAAGGAGCTGGTGGGTGTGGTGGGTAAAGGCGCATAGAAAATGTGAAGTTTGTCTTTCAAAAAACTGCTCCTTCAACTCTATGAGCACACCTTCACACCAATGTTATTCTACCTCGTCACCTTCTCCCCTTCTCCTCCTCTTCTTATCCCCTTTCCTCCTCTCTTTCTACCTTCTCTCTAACCTTCTCCCTCCTCTCTTCCCCTTCTCTCTAAAACTTCTCCTCCTTCTTTCCCCTTCTCTCTAACTTCTCCTCTCTTCTCCCTTCTCTCTAACCTTTCTCCTCCTCTCTTTCCCCTTCTTTCTAAACACCTTCTCCTCCTCTCTTTCTCCTTCTCTCTTTCTTCTTCTCCTCATCTCTTTCCCTTCTTCTCTAAACCTTCTCCCTCTCTCTCTTAATTCTCCCCTCTCTTTGTCCTCTTCAAACCTTCTTCCTCTCTCTTTCCCCCTTCTCCTCTAAACCTTCTCCTCCTCCGCTTCCCCTTCTCTCTAACCTTCCTCCTCCTCGCTTTCCTCCCTTCCTCAAACTTCTCCTCCTCTCTTCTCCCTTCTCTCTAAACCTTCTCCCTCCTCTCTTTCCCCTTTCTCTAAACCTTCTCCCTCCCTCCTTTCCCCTTCTCTCTAAACCTTTCTCTCTCTTCCCCTCTCAGCTTTCCTCCTGTTTCCTCTCTCAAAAACCTTCTCCTCCTCTCTTTCCCCTTCTCTCTAAAACCTTCTCCTCCTCTCTTCCTCCTTCTCTCTAAAACGCTTTCCTCCTCTCTTTCCCTCTCTCTAAACCTTCTCCTCCCTCTCTTTCCTTCTCTCTAGAACTCTCCTAGCCTTCTTTCCCCTTCTCTCTAAACTTCTCTTCCTTCCCTTTCCTCTTTCCACTTCTTTTTGAACAGAAGTTCACACAATATGCATTAGATCCTCATTAAAGAGCAGCTTGTGGGAGTAGTAGAGTGAGCAGACAATGTTTTCAAAACTGATATCCACTCGCCTGACATTTACAAGCATTTAGAAATTTAGACCCGCCTGCTTTAAAGATGAGATTCCTGATATTGAAGAGTTGAGTTCAGAGGAGAAAAGTAGGACTAGTTTACAGCAGCATATAGAAAAGTCGGAGGCTAGGAGAGCAGTGTGTGTTTCAATAAAAATCTTCTCTTTCTTTCTCGGTGGTATGCCTCTATACCTTTCTCAACGTGTTGTCTTCTAGAACTTGGTTCTGTGATTTGTAATGATTTCATATACTCCCTCTTAACCCAATGCCATTCACCTGAATCGGGTGTTAATGCCACGACTACATAATATGGGTTGGTCTAGGTCTGTGCGGGGGGGGATGATTTTTTTTTAGGGAAGACAGAATGAAAGTAAATAAAATAAATTATGCCTTGGTTTCAGGCAAACAGCGGAGGATTCTGAGGGCATTGAAAGCTGTAAAAGCCTAACGGTGGGTTCCCATGTTTTTAGGTTAATCTCTAGAATCTCTTCCTCAAGGAATTTGACCTTTGGCAACCCCTTTTAGATCGCTCTGGATGCTGTAACTGTAACCTACAAACTTTATGACAGTCAATCTCTAAATGTTTTTTTATCATTCATTGCATAGGCTGTTCTGCCATCTGTTTTAATAGCATGTACATGAAACGGTGTGTGTGAGTGTGTGTGTGCGTGTGTTTGTGCCTTTGTGGGTTTTTTTGGTGGCGTTTGGTCTAATGAGATGAAGTAGAACCGGTTAAACTAGATCTTTTGAATCAAAGTCCTTTGATAAGTCTGTATTAAGTTTATGGGATTTCCGACCCACTGACAACTGACGAACTCTGGCTGTAAGGGTTAGCATCTGTGTAGCCATAATGCTGCAAACAGGGAAGCAGACGATTCACATCAACATCTCTCCTCCCTTTTCTGTGTTTGGCCATCTTCTAGCCTGGTCGCAATTGGCAGTTCAAACCAAACCATCGTCAGACTGGAAATCAGACTAGCAGAATTTTGAACTTTGATAGAGAATAAACAGTAATCTACAGTATATCAGTACATATCTACAAGTATTTTATCTACAGATAATACTTACAATATATACGTATGTATCTACGTATCTACAGGTATCTACAGTATGCATCCACAGTAATATATTCTAAGTTTCTAAAAGTATAATAACAAGTATGCATCTACAGTAATATATCTTATCCGTTCTATCTACAGTATATACAGTAAATATACAGTATGTATCTACAGTAAATAATCCACAGTATCTATCTACATCTAAGTATCTATCTGATACAATTGGCTTCATTCATCCCCTCCTCTCCGCTGTAACTATTCCCACAGGTCGTTGCTGTAAATGAGAACGTGGTTTTCAGTCAAATTTACCTGGTAAAATAATGGTTAATAAAAAAAAATAAAAAAACAGTTTTTATCCTACGTTCTACAGTAAATACCACCAGTATCTATCTACATATATACAGTATATATGTACAAGTAACTATCACGAGTACTATCATCAGTAATAACACAGTATCTATCTTACAAGGTATAATACAGTTTATCTACGTATCTATCTACAGTAATATACAGTATATATCTACAGTTATTATCACAGTATCTATCTACAGTATATACAGTATATATCTACAGTATCTACAGTAAAATATCCACAGTATCTATCTACAGTAATACAGTAATATCTACAGTAGCTACAGTAAATTCGCACAGTGATCTATCTACAGTATATATCAGGTATATCTCTCGTATCTAATACAGTTATCTATCTTTTATTTTATTTATTTTATTTATTAATCCTTTATTTAACCAGGTAGGCAAAATTGAGAAACACGTTCTCATTTAACAAAATTGCGACCTGGCCAGATAAACAAAGCAATTCGACACATACAACAAACACATAGTTACACATGGAGTAAAACAAAACATATAGTCAATGAATACAGTTGAAAAAAAATAAGTCGATATACAATGTGAGAAGTGAGGTGAGAAATAAGGGAGGTGGAAGGCAAAACAAATAATTTAGATAAATTAAAATTAAAAAATTTTATTTAAAAAAAGGCCATGGTGGCTGAAGTAAACAACACAGAAAGTAAAATAAAATTAAAACACTGGGAAAAATGGGGTTTTTTTTTTTTTGGGGTTTTGCAGTGGAAGAAAGCGGCAAGTAAGACAGAATAATGGGGTGGCAAAGGAGGCAAAAAATAAATAAATAAATACAGTTAGGTAAAGAGGTAGTTGTTTGGGCTAAAAATTATAGATGGGCTAATGTACAGGTGCAGTAATCTAATGAGCTGCTTCTGAACAGCTGATCGCTTAAAGTAGTGAGGGAGATAAGTGTTTCCAGTTTCAGAGATTTTTGTGTTCGTTCCAGTCATTGGCAGCAGAGAACTGGAAGGGAGAGGCGGCCAGAGAGGACGAATTGGTTTGGGAGAGAGAGATAAACCCTGCTGGAGCCGCGTGCTACAGACTGCTGCGTCATA
>NC_036839.1:41464239-41467750 GCF_002910315.2 Salvelinus sp. IW2-2015 | reverse complement strand
CAGATTTTGCAACCCGACTTACACTATATTGTCCCATAAAGAATGGGGTTTGCATTTGTTCTAAAACTAAAGATTTAAAATCTTGCTGTTCCTACTCTCCCAGTTCAAAGATTCCCAGTGAGCACCACATGACTGAGCTGAGAAACGTGGAGGTAGAACTGAGCACCACGGTGACGTAGCTGAGAAAACATGAGGGTAGACTTGAGCACCACGGTGACTGAGCTGAAAACCATACGTTCTGTATCTCTGAACTGATCTCATTCTCTGTGACTACGTTCTGTATCTCTGAACTGATCTCATTCTCTGTGACTACGTTCTGTATCTCTGCCCCAGTCAGACCCAAGCAAAGCAACACCAGCAGACCTAGAATACCCCTCATTCTTTACCTGTCCTGGACTAGATCTGTGTGAAATAGCTCTGTTGTGTTTCTCTATGATGTGTCTGTTGTGTCTCTATGGAAACGGGCACCTGTTCAAAGGCACTTATGTACCTAGTAGGGAGTATAATTTGATCAGATTATATAGTAAAATATTCACCAGTGAACTGATTTCATCTMCGTGTTTACGGAAAGTCATCACCATGTTATCTTATCTATGGATTTTGATGTMATTTGTTTCCTGGAAAAATGTTCACATACACACAAACAGAGAAACATTTATTCTATAGTTCAAAATGAAACCATAGCTAAATATATATATTTAAAATAAAATAGGGATTGATACAATTAAATTATTGAAATAGTGAACTTTCAACAGTCGTATGCATTGCATCATTACACCTTATAGCTTACGCTAATTTACAGTGCTTGTCCCTTATCCTGGTCCCTCTGTCAAATGTCAGTATATCTGGTTTAGGGACAAGGAGCCACCATAGCTGTKGGAATTAGGGATGCTGRGGGTGCTGCAGCACCCCCCTGTAAAATCAGAATTTGAAAATATAATTAACAAAAAATGATTATATGAAATAATTATAATAATTATTCTTCACAAAAGTAGTGCACTGGGCCTTTACGAGTTCTTTATTAGTAGACCTATATAGCTGTCTTTAATATGATCGGATTTGATCGGATTTGTCTTTTGCGAAAACGGGAGCTGTTCAAGGACACTACAGTGCCTACAGAAAGTATTCACACCCCCCTTGACTTCTCCCACATTTTGTTGTGTTACAGCCTGAATTTAAAATGAATAAAATGTAGCTTTTTGTCACTGGCCTACACACAATACCCCATAATGTCAAAGTGGAATTATGTTTTTAGAAATGTTTTCTAATTAATAAAAAATTAAAAGCTGAAATGTCTTGACCAATAAGTGTTCTACCCCTTTGTTATGGCAAGCCTATATACGTTTAGGAGTACAAATGTGTTTAACAAGTCACGTAATAAGTTTAATGGACGCTGTGTGCAATAATAGTGTTTAAAATTATTTTTGAATGACTACATCATCTTTGATACAGAACGTAGTCACAGATATGAGGCCATAGTCTAGACTTGACAGTTCATGCAGCTTTAGTAATATGATCATAGAGTTCCGATCTGTGAATTATGAAAGCGCCATGTATCTACACCTACATGTAAATGTGTCTACTGTGTCCACAGTGTGTTCAAATTCCCTTTTCCCGCTCTCTATTCAAATGACTGTATGCATTCTACAGACGGTGGAATAGGCAAAATATGATAATAGCACAACAACAACTRATGGCAGCAGCTAACTATTGTAACTCACTAGCCAGCTAACCTCTGTAGCTAGTTAGMATGCAACGCCAAAGGGATTGCAAACGGGTTAGCTTAACTCTAGCCATACAAAATGTTTTTTTTCTTCTAAATATTAGCTAGCTGGCTAGCATTTGAGGCCAGCAAAAACGTTTCTCACATGCTAGGCATGTATTTCCTCCAAAGTTATTATGAAAAGGTGCCTTTCGGTCCCAAAACATACATTTTCTGGAGACTTGTGGGAGGGGTGCTGATGACATYGCCCACTGTATTTCGGTAGCCTGATTRCTTCCAGACTGAGGAGAAATCCACACACTATGCATCCCTGACCACCTCCTGAAGTGGTCTGACAGATTTGAACACAATCAGACCACAAAGAGACTTTTGTGAGTCGAGAACCGTCTTCTCAATGCAGTCTTTGTATTCTGATAGCAGAAGTCACATGTAACTGTCAAATGTTGACACGACCAGATTATCTGTAAGGTCCCTCAGTCGAGCAGTGATTTTCAAACACAGATTCAACCACAAAGACCATGCAGGACTTCCAATGCCTCGCAAAGWAGGGCACCTATTGGTAGATTGGTAAAAATAAGAAAAGCAGAGATTGAATATCCCTTTGAGCATGGTGAAGTTATTAATTACACTTTGGATGGTGTAATAATATACCCAGTCACTACAACGATAAAGGTGTCCTTCCTAGCCGGAGAGGAAGAAAAMCGCTCAGGGACTTACCATCAGGCAAATGGTGTCTTGAAAACAGTTACAGAGTGTTTGGCTGCCATAGGAGAAAACTGAGGATGGATCGTTGTAGTTACTCCACAACACTAACCTAATTGACAGAGTGAAAATAAGGAAGCCTGTACAGAATAAAAATATTCCAAAACAATCATCCTGTTCGCAATTAGGCWCTAAAGTAATAGTGGAAAAAATGTGGCACAGCAATTTACTTTTTGTCCTGAATACAAAGTGTTATGTTTAGGGCAAACCAAATACATCAGATTTCTGAGAGCCACTCTCCATATTTTCAAGCATAGTGGTGGCTGCATCATGTTATGGGTATGCTTGTAATCATTAAGGACTGGGGAGTTTTTTAGGATAAAAAATAAATGGAAAGAAGCTAAGCACAGGTAAAATCCTAGAGGAAAACCTGGTTCAGTCTTCTTACCACCAGACACTGGGAGATGAATTCACCTTTCAGCAGGACAATAACCTAAAACACAAGGCCAAATGTACACTGGAGTTGTTTACCAAGAAGTCTGTCAATGTTCCTGAGTGCCCGAGTTACATTGTTGACTTAAATCTGCTTGAAAATCTATGGCAAGACCAGAAAATGGTTGTCTAGCAATGATCAACAACCAATTTGACTGAGCTTGAAGAATTTTGAAAAGAATATTGGGCAAATATTGTACAATCCAGGTGTGGAAAGCTCTTAGAGACTTACACAGAAATAATCTAAACTGTAATCGCTGCCAAAGGTGACTCTAACAGGTACAGTATAGTGAAAATTTATGTAAATTAGATATTCCTGTATTTCATTTTCAATAAATGTGCAAAAAATGTGTGTAACAACTAAATCTGGAATAGGTCAATGGGTATGAATACTTTCTGATGGCACTTATATGCCTAGCACGGAGTATTATTTGATTAGATCATTTAGTAAAATATTCACCAATGAACTAATTTTATCTACAGTGTTTACGTAAGTCATCGCCACATCATCTTATCTATGGGTTTTGATATCATTTGTTTCCTGGAACCATGTTCACAGCCACACAAACAGAGAAAAATGTATTAAATAGTTTC
>NC_036839.1:41462469-41463982 GCF_002910315.2 Salvelinus sp. IW2-2015 | reverse complement strand
AAAAGAATATCAGAAACCTTTGACCATCCCACGGAGCACCATTAATCATTATTAAAAAAACGCAAAGATATGGACCACAACAACTGCCAAGAGAGGTCGCCCACCAAAACTCACAGACCAGGCAGGAGGGCATTAATGCAGAGAAGCAACAAAGAGACTTAAGGCATGTTGTGTAAAATCAAATGTACAAACCCCCCAAATATCTATTTTTAATTCCAGGTTGTAAGGCAACAAATGAGGAGAATGCCAAAGTGGGTGCAATGCTTTCGCAAGCACAACTGTAACTAGATTATGGACTAACATATAAAATTTATAGTTGATCAAATATTCACAATCGTTAAGGGAGGGACTCAAACTGCAGCGTAGGGTAAGTGTTCATTGTAATAAATAAAATAATAACTGAACCACTGAACAAGCAAAAAAAAACAAAGAGAATAACCCAACCCTGATCTGTACTTCTCCACAACTGTGTCCCTGACCTATTTGGAGAGCTCCTTGGTCTTCATAGTACTGCTTGCTTGGTGGTGCCCCTTGCTTAGTGGTGTTGCAGACWCTGGGGCCTTTCAGARCAGGTGTATAWATACTGAGATCATGTCACAGATCATGTGACACTTAGATTGYACACAGGTGGACTTTATTTAACTAATTATGTGACTAATTGGTTGCACCAGATCTTATTTAGGGGCTTCATAGCAAGCATGCATGCACCACTTTTCAGTGTTTTATTTTTTTGAATGTTTTGAAACAAGTTCTTTTTTTGTTTCACTTCACTGAATTTGGAGTATTTTGTCCATTGCATGAAATCCAAATATAAATCCATTTAAACTTACAAGATGTAATGTAGCAAAATAGGAAAAATGCCAATGGGGTGAATACTTTTGCAAGGCACTGTAGTTGACTTGCATCTGCACCGTTAGAATAAATCATATAGAATGCAGGGTATATAGAATAACATTATGTACAGTTAGTCCACTAATGACAGCACTTTTAATAACCCTCCKTATGTTCTCTTGCCCTTATTGAGTGAATAGCAGAACGCCATCGAAGTGTCAGAAATTGCTGAAATTGTCATAGAGCAATGAACCTGGCCACATATGGACATAGACCTCATCTCCTCTCTCCAACTGCACTGTGATGCCATTAGATCCATTAGCTGACCAGCATCAAGACCACCAGCAGTAGTTACTAGGCTTTGCTCATTCTTAAACAGAGATGCATGAATTTAATAGTGATGATAGTAAGTAAAGGGGTCGGGGATCGACTCCACGCACTGGTGCTGTAAAGATACCTGCAGAAGATGAAGACAGTGGGAGTCCAGAGTTGTACAGACATACGACGTAAGAGTTAAGACATACGCGTACAGAGTTTACATTGAGTACACGATTTACAGAACTCGACTAAGAGTGTACAGACACTACGAGACATACAGGAGTTACAGACATACGAAAGTTAACACGATCTACAGGGAATACGAATACGTACAGAGTTACAGGACACACGAGTACAGAGTTAA
>NC_036839.1:41458095-41462444 GCF_002910315.2 Salvelinus sp. IW2-2015 | reverse complement strand
GACATACGAGTACCAGATTTACAAACATATGTAGTAAAGATTTACAGATCATACGACGTACATGGTTTACAGACATACGACGTGACAGAGTTACAACAATATGAGTACAGATTTAAGCAGTACATAGACAGAGTTACAGAAATACGACTACAGAGCGTACAGACATACGACTACAGAAAGTTACAGACATACGACTACAGAGTTACAGACATACGACTACAGAGTTACAGACATAGAGTACCACAATGTGGCAATAATAGATTATATGAGCACACAGAGGCTGGGTTTGCACAGGCAGCCAAACTCTGATCGTTTCCAATTTTAGGAATTGCAGGATTGTGTCGCCATGTTGGAAATAATTTTTCTGAACCTGATGAACATTCATTTGGAACGTCAACGTGCATGACGTCAGATGTAGTCAAGGTGAAAGTTGAAAGAGCTCTAACTAATTTGTTCTTTCAATTTCACTCAATCTGATTGAGTGCAATCTACAATAATKAATAACTGAAAGTGAGTAAATGTTACTTTTAGTAACCTTTGAGTAAGTTGTACTTAATTCGTTTAGCAAGATATACCGAGTAGGGGGTTCTGTAGTTTCTATGCAAGCATTAGAATTTCAGCAAACTTTTTGTATCGACAACAGAAGTGAGAATTCATGGGGGTTTTTCTGTCTCTTACTGAACCTTAATATAAAGAGACTGCAGTGAGAGCACTCCATCTCCTCAGACACACTCAATCCACTTCGAATTCCCCTATTGCCTCGAAATGACAGACATTCCTGTTGACTCCTTCCAGTGTTTGCCCCAAAATGGCAGTGCAGCACTTCAACCAGTTGCATCTCAACCCCATCTGTTTAGAGGACACTCCATCACACTGCGTGGGTTTAAGCTCAAGTAGACCTTATTTGTCACCATTTTGAGATTAGTGAGTCACATAATTGGGTTGATCTTAGTCAACAGCTCTAGGGATTTGAAACTCCTTGAATTGAAAAGTTTTGACTGTGTTTCTTACTACTAATGGTGGTAAGTTCTCTCATCTATTTACCTGTGTTTTACCTTAGAAAGTTGGTTAGGTATTAATACAACAAACGGMTAATAGCCTACCATTACCAACACAAATACTATACACAGTTTGAAGATCGAGTTCTAAGTTGTATTATTATGGTATGAAGGCATCAAATGTATTAAGTGGGACAGGGTAGTTGATTATTTTAAATGAAAAACAGAGTTTTATATGAAACAGTAGCTATAATGAAGTCATGGTAAAGAGCTCAAGTTGATATGAGGGAGCAGTTGATTTGAATAGTTTCCAGGGTGGTGAGTAAGATATGGTTTTCATTAGTTCAAATGAGATCTGAAAGCTAAGGGGAATTCCCTCTATGGGAAGGGGAAATCTCACACACGCACGCACGCACGCACACGCACACGCACACACACACACACACATATTTACTTTTATCATTTATGTCAATGTAATGTATATCATTGCATTAATTGCATTGCATTCATTTGAAAGTCTCACTTTCAGTCGTCGTGTTTCGATGGGATCCTTGAATATTACATATCTTGGTAAATCATATAAGGAAGGCTAGCAGAGGGGTGTTTGTGGTGGAGGGGTAACGGCAGTTTGTGGCACTGTTTCCTCTAAATCAGACCACCACTCTCAGTTTCTCACCATGGAAAAGCCCCCTGAACCACCCAGCCATTCCTTTTTTATTCAACATAACACTCCTAACACCAAATAGTTGCGTTATTGACTTTTGTCTCATTTGTTTGTATAAAAATCACAAATGGGACCATCCCTTCCTTTGTTTGGGGAAAAGCCCTAATGAAATGATCACCTCATTGTCGCATGTCAATACGATTTACTATCTGTCATATGTTCCACTTTGTGTGCAATAAATATTAGATTATCATTGATTACATTGAATTTATTGAGGTATTGTCTCTCTTTTAACCACAAATGGTTCAAAGTAAAAATGTTCCCTGACAGAAAGCAAGTCATAAATCTTTGACTATTTTGGGGGGCTTTGCTTCTTTACTGGGCAACGACGACAAAGACATTTGTAAATGTGGCCATTCTGCACAACAGAAAAATACCAAAAGCCACCAAGACATGTTTAGTTTGTGTCGTAAAGTGTAGCCTTCCATATCCACCAACCTGCGTCTGGATGCCTTCGTAATCACCACAGTATGTTTTAATTGTAAACGCACTCCTAAACAATGCAGGTGTAGTCGAAATTCAACTAGCTAGTCGGAGCTAGCTTAGCATCGCACAGTGATGGCATCTTCCCTAAAAACTGTAGTACTGTTGCCTTGGCTTTCATAGGTTAATATTGGTGCTCCATTAAGGATTACTGTATATGCTGTTGTGAGTAGGGTGTCAAATCCCAAAGCAGAATGGTGTACGTTGCACATGGAAGCGGTTATAGTCAAATAAAACTCACCAATGCATGGAAAGTCTTGCTGCAGTTTGTCCACTCACATCTCCACCATGGGGCGTGAGGGTGAAACACTGTTCTGTTCATAAGGTGACTACTGGCCTACAGTGAAAACATGGCCAATGGGTGAGTAAGACTCGTCACCATTTACCGGTAAGAGTGCAGGACGGAAGAAGGGATGGGTTTTGGGGAAATGATGGTTTGCATAGTTATGGGGGCGAAAAGGGTGTATGGTGGGTTACCAACGTTCATGAGTGGTTTACCATGTGGAAGGAGGGGTGTTGTTAACGTTCATGGTTGGTCTTTGAGAAAATCCATCAGACCACTGTCTATGCAAGAAAGTCCCATAAATCTCATAAGTCATGTTCACTGACTGTTTTGCTACCAGTGGCTGTCAGTTTGGCTGTCAGAGGTAATATTATCCATTTAGTTTTGCTGTCAGACATAACATTATCCATTTAGTTTTGCTGTCAGAAGTAACATTATCCGTTTAGTTTGCTGTCAGAAGTAACATTATCCATTTAGTTTTGCTGTCAGAAGGCAAATCTTCCCTAAAAACTTGTATACTTGTTGCCTTGTCTTTTCCTAGGTTAAATTGGTGCTCCATTAAGATTACATGTCAATATGCTCTGTTGGAGTAGGTGTCAATCCCAAAAGCAGAATGTACGTGCACATGGAACGGTTATACTCACAAATACAAATCACCAATGCAGGAAAAGTCTTGCTGGCAGTTGTCCACTCACATCTCCACCCATGGCGTGAGGGTTGAACAACTGTTCTGATTCATAAGGTACACTGGACCTACAGTAGAAAACCATGGCACAGTGCGTGTAGTAAACTCTCACCAATTTACCCGGTAAGAACGTGCAGGACGGAAGCAGGATGTTTTGGAGAACAGATTGGTTTTGGCATATTATGGGGGTCGAAAAGGGGTAATGGTGGGTGTACGCAAACGTTCCATGAGTAGGTTTACCCATGTGAAGGACGTGTGTTAACTCATGTTGTCTTTGAAAATCCATCGACCACTGCCTATGCAAGAAAGTCCCATAAATCTCTATAAGTCATGTTCACTGACGGTTTGCACCAGGCTGTCAGTTTGGCTGTCAGAGGTAATATTATCCTATTAGTTTGCTCGTCACAACATAAATACCATTAGTTGCTTCAGAATAATTCCCGTGTTGCTGCAGATAAGTCTTATCCGTTTAGTTGCTGTCAGATAGTACTAAACATACCATTTAAGTTTTCTGTCAGAAGTAACATATCCAATTAGTTTGCACATCAAAAATAATTATCCATTTAGTTAGCTGTCAGATATATAAACATTTATCCAGTTGAGTTTTGCTGTCAGAAGTATACATTTAGTTTTCTCAGAGTATTACCGTTTAGCTTCAGCAAGTAACTATCCATTTAGTTTTGCGTAAAGTACATACGTAATTCGTCAATATTATATCCATTTAGTTTTGCTGTAGAAGTAACATTACCATTAGTTTTCTGTCAGAAGTACATATTTCCATTTAGTTTTGCTGTTCGAAAGTAACATTATCCCATTTAGTTTTCTGTCAGGAAGTAACCATTATCCATTAGTTTGCTCAAGTAACATTATCCGTTAGTTTGCTGTCAGAAACCTAATTATCATTTAGTTTTGCTTACAAGTAAGATTAATTATGCGACAAAGGTCATATTCCATTTAGTTTTGCTGTCAGAAGTAATTATCCATTTAGTTTTGCTGTCAGAATAGACAATTATCCGTTTAGTGTTTTTCTGTCAGAAGTAACATTATCCATTTAGTTTGCTGTCATGAAGTAACATAATCCTATATTTAAGTTTTGCTGTCAAGAGATAACACTATCCGTTTAGTTTGCTGTCAGAAGTAACATATCCATTCGCGTCAGACAGTAAACAGTATTCA
>NC_036839.1:41455294-41458070 GCF_002910315.2 Salvelinus sp. IW2-2015 | reverse complement strand
TTTAGTTTTGCTGTCAGAAGTAACATTATCCATTTAGTTTTGCTGTCAGAAGTAACATTATTCATTTAGTTTTGCTGTCAGAAGTAACATTATCCGTTTAGTTTTGCTATCAGACGTAACATTATCCGTTTAGTTTTGCTGTCAGAAGTAACACTATCCATTTAGTTTGCTGTCAGAAGTAACATTATTCGTTTGAGGGATACACAATGTAAGGTAAAGAGAGGGGGAGGAGAGAGAGAGCAGAGCGAGAGAAAATAGAGTCAGAATGCCAGCGAGAGAGAGGCTTCCATCATTTACAACCCACACATATTCTATCCTCTTCTGAATCCATTACCTCCATGTAAATGACAGCTCTCTGTGTCTCGCAGCACAGAGAGAAATGCACTGTTACCAGCACAATATAGCGGAGGCCAAAGCCTTATCACCCACACAATAAGTCCTCTATACCACCCTCCCACACAGACACTACACTCACAGCTGGGTGGGGGAGGCAGGGGGAGACAAGGAAAGCAGAGAGGAGAGTAAGCCCATTCAGCAACATTGTCAAACCCACATAAATGTCCTCCCTCGTCCCTTACTCCAGACACTGAATAGGTAAGAGAAGGGAGAGAGAAGTGGAGGCAAAGCGCAGTCATCCACAGCTCTGTCTGACACAATTTTGGAAATTACATCAGATCAATAAATCAGTGAAAAGGTGCTTTGATTCCCGTCTGTAATCTTCTTTTCCCCTCTTATATCAACTAAAAGTATGTTTCATAGCCTACAGTACAGCACCTTTCCAGATTCCAAGGACATACAGTGAGAGAAAAACCTTGGCGACTCTGACCTGCTGTAAATGGAATGATCCCAATATCTGTCCACACAGTTTCTTTTGTCTGTTTGTTTAACCTGCAATACTTTGTGTCAGAGATGTAACCTACAGAAAATAAAGGGAAAGCAGGGAGGAATGTTTCTTTCTGTTCCCTAGTGCAGGGAAATTGATTGCAATGACTTCAGGCTGAACATGACTTTTGTGACGTCAAGATCAGGTTTCATGCTGGTCGTACAAAGACGTAAAGACGTCCGGAAAATTACTTTTTTACCTGGTTGTAATCTGACCAGATCTCTCCTCGGTGACTTGATGTTGTCATGAAAAATATGTCTTTACCTGGCTGTAATCTGACCAGATCTCTCCTCGGTGACTTGATGTTGTCATGAAAAATATGTCTTTACCTGGTTGTAATCTGTCCAGATCTCTCCTAGGTGACTTGATGTTGTCATGAAAAATATGTCTTTACCTGGTTGTAATCTGTCCAGATCTCTCCTAGGTGACTTGATGTTGTCATGAAAAATATGTCTTTACCTGGTTGTAATCTGTCCAGATCTCTCCTCGGTGACTTGATGTTGTCATGAAAAATATGTCTTTACCTGGCTGTAATCTGACCAGATCTCTCCTAGGTGACTTGATGTTGTCATGAAAAATATGTCTTTACCTGGTTGTAATCTGACCAGATCTCTCCTCGGTGACTTGATGTTGTCATGAAAAATATGTCTTTACCTGGTTGTAATCTGTCCAGATCTCTCCTCGGTGACTTGATGTTGTCATGAAAAATATGTCTTTACCTGGTTGTAATCTGTCCAGATCTCTCCTAGGTGACTTGATGTTGTCATGAAAAATATGTCTTCACCTGGTTGTAATCTGACGTCTCTTTAACCAAAAAAACAGTTTACAACCAGAAAACCTGTTTACATTTAACATTTTAGTAATTTAGCAGACACTCTCATCCAGAGCATGCATATATTTTTGCACTTTTTTGTACTTTAAAAGCTGGGATATTATTTTCATTAATGTCGAAAGAGAATATGTACAGTGACTCTGTGACAACCATCGCCTCACATGCTGCAAAACCCAGAGCTTGAGCACACTTCCCTTCCATAATATTATGGAGCACTGTGGAAACATGGGATAATATTATGGAGCACTGTGGAAACATGGGATAATATTATGGAGCACTGTGGAAACATGGGATCATGGAGCACTGTGGAAACAGGATAATATTATGGAGACTGGAACTGGGATAATAACACTGTGGATAATGGCATTATTATGACGTACCACACTCGGTGGGAAACATGGGATTAATATTATGGAGCATGTGGAAACAAGGCTGGATACCATTATATTCATGGGCATTGTGGAAACATGGAGATCAATTTCATGTGGAGGCACTGTGGAAACATGGGATAATATTATGGAGCACTTGTGAAACATGGGATAATATTATGGAGCACTGTGGAAACATTGGAATATTATGGAGCACTTGGAAATTATGGGAAACGGAAATGGGATAATATTATGGAGCACTGTGGAAACATGGGATAATATTATGGAGCATGTGGAACATGGATAATATTATGGAGCACTGTGAAACATGGGTTGATATATTTATGGAGCACTGTGGAAACTATGCGCGGATAATATTACTGAGCACTGTGGAAACATTGGATACATATATGGAGCACCTGTGGAAAACATGGGAATAATATTATGAGGCACTGTTGAAAATGAGGATAATATTATGGAGCACTGTGGAAACATGGGATAGATATTATGGAGCGCACTGTGGAAAACATGGATAAATTATGGAGCACTTTGGACACATGGGATAAATATTATGGAAGCACTGTGAAACATTGGGGATAATATGACTGGAGACTGTGGAAACTGGGATAATATTATGGAGCACTGTGAAACATGGGAGAATATTATGGAGCGACTGTGAAACATGTGATAATA
>NC_036839.1:41442996-41455269 GCF_002910315.2 Salvelinus sp. IW2-2015 | reverse complement strand
AATATTATGGAGCACGTGTGGAAACATGGGATATATTATGGTTATGGAGCACTGTGGAAACATGGGATAATATTATGGAGCACTGTGGAAACATGGGATAATATTATGGAGCACTGTGGAAACATGGGATAATATTTGGGGGCGGTAGAAAAGACAACGGGCAAGTTATGGACAACATTCATTCCCTCTGACTAGTTCATGTTTGAGTTGCTGTTCCCCAGTGAAAGCAGTTTGGAATTTCTGATTGCAACGTCAACAGGCATATATGTTTTCTCTGTCTTTGCATCCTCCATAGGAAAGCTTATGGTTGCAACTTGACAACTGTGTGTCCCTCAGACAGCACACACTTCACAGTGCATGGCCACTGTACACCTTTCTCCATAGCTGAGGGACAAATTCACCGTTTTTTTTCTACATAAATGGCATGGATACATCACTGTCAACTCACTCAGCTCTCCCTTTCACTCAGCTCTCTCTCTCTCTCTCTGTCTGTCTCCCTTTCTCTTTCTCTCTCCCTCTCTCGCTCTTTCTCTCCCTCTCTCACTCTCTCTCTCTCTTTCTCCCTTTCTCTCTCTCACTGTCTGTCTCTCTCTCTTTCCCTCTCTATCTCTCTCTCTCCCTCTCTCTCCCTCTCTCAGGTATATGTGATCTTGCAGAGCTGAAGATGACCTGCAGCGTACAGCCCTAGAAGAGAGACGGCTGTCACAGTGAGATGGGGGAGAAGAGACTGAGAAAAGTTAAAGATAGGTGATGAAAAAAAGAAATTGGAATATTCAGAATTCAAAAGGATAGTTAGTCAGACAGATGGAGAGAAAAAGACTGAGACAGGTGAGAGAGAAGAAGACTGAGACAGATGAGAGAGAAGAAGACTGAGACAGATGTAGAGAAGAAGACTGAGACAGGTGAGAGAGAAGACTGAGAAGGATGGAGATGAGATAGAAGAAGACTGAGACAGGTGAGAGAGAAAAAGACTGAGACAGGTGAGAGAGAAGAAGACTGAGACAGATGTAGAGAAGAAGACTGAGACAGATGGAGAGAAGAAGACTGAGACAGATATAGAGAAGGAGAGAAGAAGACTGAGACAGATATAGAGAAGAAGACTGAGACAGATGAGAGAAGAAGACTGAGACAGGTGAGAGAGAAGAAGACTGAGACAGATGAGAGAGAAGACTGAGACAGATGTAGAGAAGAAGACTGAGACAGATGAGAGGGAAGAAGACTGAGAGATGAGAGTGTCAGGACCCGGTGCGAGAAACAGTCACTAATAATCGTCAGAACCCAGAAGATGAGGCAGACACAGCAGTACTAGAGATGGTGGTTTAATTAAAGAACAAAATCTTCAKGCAAAGAAACTAAATCCACAATGTCCAAAAATAAAGCCAARAGGCACAAAATGGAAWTCCTCCAAAATACAAAAGAAACTCCACAAAGTGGTAAAAAACAGCAGGGAAAAACAAACCTCAAAAGACTACTCAAATAATACACAAGAACTAAACCAGAGAACCTCTGGAAAATCCAACAAGAGAAATATCTATATAAAACAAGGATTGGGCTGGGGCTGGGTGCTAACTTACAAACACTGAGCAAGGAACTGAGGAACACACAGGGTTTAAATACTAACAAGGGAATGACCTACAGGTGCAAACAATAATTAGAGCAAGAAAAACAAAAGGTACAAAAAAGGTGCATGGGCTAGAGAAGAAAAAAGAGTCTGAGACAAGAAGAAAACAACTCCAATCCTAGAAATGTCATGTATTTCTTTCTGATGACCGAGGGCAAGAAGACCTCCGAGAAGGCACAATGGGTATGAGATAGAAAAACGAACAAAAGCAATTTTCTCCTAGCACACTCGCCTCTAGTGTCCTCTCATACTGAGAACAGATGGATGTTTTCTCTGGAGAAGACTTTCTCACTCGTAAAGTCTAAAAGGACTGAGACATGTGGTAGCATAGCATGAGTAAGATAGTATTTTGCGAGACAGGGTGAGAGAGAAGAAGACTGAGACGAGAATTGTAGAATAGAAACCAATAAGATTTTCCTGAGACAGATGTAGAATAAGCCCGGTCTCTCGTACTCAAATGTTGCGATAATTCTCTTTTGATTCTTCATGGAATTTTCAGTAAGCCAACTCAATTCTTTCGTTGTAACGAATAAGGCAGCACAATCTGTCAGTCCGAGACTGAGAAACAGATTTGACGAGAGAAGAGAGACTCCCGGCCCCTGAGACAGGTGGTGTCCGCTCAGTGGATGACTATGAGAGAAGATCCCAAACCAAAGCGGCGGACCGAAGAACTGAGGCCCGTGAGAAAATGAGAATGTGGATGTTAGAGAAACGGCCGCGAGTGGGAGAGAAGAAGAATAAAAGAACTGAGGACAGATGTAACCGAGAAAAAAAAGACTGAAACAGGTGATGAGAAAGAGAGGGTACTGAGACAAGATAAAGAGGAAGACAAAAGAAAAAGACTGAGACAGGTGAGAGTAGAAGCCAGAGGAAGATCGAGAAGAAGGTGACGGGAGTACAGAGATGAAAGACGGAATAGACCGTGGACAGGATAAAGAGAAGAAAAGAAAGCGAGAAAAAAGTTGATGAAAAAAAAAGACTGAGAGAAAATGAGGAGGATTAAGCGGGGATAAGAGGAGATAAGGATAGTAGATAGGCGTGAGGAGAAAGGAAAGCGTATGGACTGGAAGAGAGCCGGGTACTAAGAAGAAATGCGAGGGAAGATGAAGACTGAGACAGAGTAGAGAAGAAAAAGGAAATAAAACGAGATAAAGAACGAAAAAAGGGAATGAGGAAAGGAAGAAGAAACAGAGTCTGTAGGGTACATAAGTCGGCGAGTTGAGGAAAAAGAAAAGAGATGCTCGGGGATGAGACAGTATTTGAAAGACCAGAAGAATAAGAAAGGACTGAGGACTAGATGCAGAGAGACGTAAAGAAAAGATCACGACTGAGGACAGATGGACAGAAAGGAAGACGGAGACATGATATAGAGAAGAAGACTGCAGCACAGGCTGAGGAAAGAGCAAGCAAAACACACACAACGCAAACCAGAACGAGAGCACAAAGAAAATACCGACAAAAAAAAAAGAGAACAAAGACTGAGACAGTGAGAGAGGACGAAGAAAGACTGAGACAGATGAGGAGGAGAAGACCAATACCCCTTGAGACCACGCATGCGAGGGAGAAGAAAAGAAAGAACATGAGACCAGATGTAGAGACGAAAAAAGACTGACGACACGGATCCCGCTACCGAGAAACCGAACCACGGCACCCTGAGACAGAATGAGAGAGCTAAGAAAAAGCAACCTGAGACAACGTAGCACAGAGACCCCCCCCCACCCACCCCCCACCCCCGACCCAACCACCAGCCCCGCCACGCGGACCCAAAGACACTGAGCACGCCCGACCGTACCGAGAAGACCCGACCCTGAGACAGATGTACGAACGAGCCCCACCGAGAAGCCATCCAAGACTGACGTACAGACTGTAGACCAGCAGAAGTCCCACCCGCAAGCACGGAGAACAGATCGTTAGGCAGAGAAAAGAGATCAAGACTGAGACAGCATGTAGAGAAGAAAGAGACTTGAGACAGATGTAGCGAGAGAAGGAAGACTGAGACAGGATTGTACGCCGCAGAAGAAGACTTGAACAGATGAGAGAGAAGAAAGATGAGACAGAGTGAGAGAGAGAAGCAAGACTCGCCACAAGACGACACCCGCCGCCACTATGTAGAGGAAGCCAAGCAAGACTGACGGGGGACACCACACTCTGTAGACGAGAACGAAGACTGAGACAGATGTGGACCTAGAGAAGCAAGGACCTGAGACAGTGTCACGAGAAGAAGCAAGAATGAGGACCAACCCCGACCCCCCCCCTCCCCCGCCCCGCCTCACCGATGCCCTCTTCTAATGAGAACGGACGACTGCCAGGACCAAGAATTGTAAGGCACAAGCACGCACCAACAGAAAAGCACTGAGACAGATGCGTGGGAGAGAAGAAAAAGACTGAGGACAGAATGAGAAGAGAAGAAGACTGAGACAGGTGAGAGAGGAAGAGACTGAACTGGAAGCCTCTCCATGTCCTAGAAAGATAGTGAGGTGCACCTGAGAACCGCAAATTGTAGAAGAGAAGAAGACCCTGAAGAAAAGAAATGCTAGCAGAAAGAAGGACTGAGACAGATGTAGAGAAAAAGACTGAGACGACAGCGTGAGAGAGAAGAGGACTGAGACAGGATAAAGAGAAGAAAGACTGAGGACCAAGGTTAGGCACCAGCACGCACGCACGGGCAACGCACCGGACCATACGGAGCTGAGAACGCGCACGCATGGGCACAAAGAACACAACGAGACAAAACAGACCAAAGCACATCGAAGAGCGAACCAGCAACCACATCAGTAGAGACAAGCAGAACCGCAAACGAACTAGCAAGCACACAACACAGTCAGAAGATAGAAGAAAGACATAGAAGGACACACCATGCACGAACGAGCATAGAATGAGGACTCAGAACCTTTAACAGGAAAGCTCACTGGCGAAGGACTGTTCAATGTCCTCGCCAATCGAATCTATGCCTTTTCAAGAATTGTTTTTATGCACACAACGGACTTGAAAATGGTGATGGTTAATCGGTGGCGCGAAGCGCACAGAGGATGATGTTCACGTGATGCATTAGAACTTATATCCAAACCTAAAACCCTGATAATGGCAGCATTCGTGCAAAACTGAAAGCGCAATACCACCACATGTAGTAAAAACCTGCAAGGTAACTGGGACATGGGCATATACAAACAAGACAGACAGCTATGACTCCCTAGAGGCAATCAAAGAGCAAAACAACAATACATGGACCAAAGTGGTGAAGTCCGCATTCCAACGGTCTCAGACCACATAAGTGTAATGTGGTAGGCGGTCCTAAGACAATCGCGATTATTTAAGGGAATGCCAGCACATTCCGGACCCTCGCCTCGCGCTCCCGGATACGGCTAAACACCGTTCTTTTGCCATATTCGAGAAAAACATTGAGTGCCCGACGCAACTTACGCCCCTAGGCACTCACTTCTTCTCATGAAGTGCTTTGAGTGCATAGTAAAGGACCGATATCACCCCTCAACCACTTACCTGACACCTAGACCCAGACCAATTAGCATATAATAGCCTAACAATCCCATTGACGATGCAATCACCAATTGAGTAACGAACACTTGCTCTATCCCGAATGGACAAGAGAAAGCTACTATGTAAGAATGGCTGTTCATAATCTACAGACACAAGTCAGCCTCCAAGCTCATCACTAAGATCAGGGCCTGGTGTTAAGCCCCCGGTCACTGGGTAACTTGGTTTCTGGATTTCCTGAAATGCCAATTTTGGTGAAGTGAGACCCGGCACCAACACCTCCGCCAACGTGCGAATTCGCTCAACATGGGCACCCACACACGGGACTCTCCTGGTCACACATGAAAAGACAGGCATGGACATTGTTACCATTAATCATCAAGGGAGGACACAACAGCATAGCCGTTGATTCACAAAGCAACAAGTGAGCACTGAGCCAGAAAGAGCCTAGCATGGGCCGGAGGGTTACAGCAGAAATTACCTTGCGCCCTTAAGAGTCGACGAAAGCTCCCTACACCAGACGAAACAGTGGAAGAGCAAATGGTGTGTGGATATACAAGGGCACTGACAAAATACACGGCCCGAGCGTCACACTATAACGTGAGAACCAAGAAGACTAAGGACTCATCCGCGTGAGTAGAATGACGCAACCAGGAGAAGACTGAGACACGCTCAGAAGGACACCGCGCAGCAGGCAAAGACCTCGAGGACAGGCGGCCAATGAGAGACGCCACCCCAGTCACGAGGAACCACGAGCGACCGCCCCGAACTACTGAGTGCAGGACACCAGAAACCTAGGCGCAAGAGACAAGAAGACTGAGACAGAATGGAGAGAGAAGAAGACTGGACCTGCCAAGAGGTAAGAGAAGAGAAAAGACTGAAACGGATGTAGAGAAGAAAGACTGAGACAGGTGAGAAGAGAAGAAGACTGAGACAGTGGTAGAGAGAAGAAGAAGACTGAGACAGATAAAGAGAAGAAGACTGAGACAGGTGAGAGAGAAGAAGACCGAGACAGACAGATAAAGAGAAGAAGACTGAGAGATGAGAGAGAAGAAGACTGCAGACAGTGAGAGAGAAGAAGACTGAGACAAATGTAGAGAAGAAGACTAGACAGGTGAGAGAGAGAAGAGAGACTCGAGACAGATGTAGAGAAGAAGACTGAGACAGATGATAGAAGAAAGAACAAGGACTGAGAGAGAATGATGAGAGAAGAAACGGAGACAAGTGATAGAGAAGAAGAGCTGAGAGATGAAGAAGAACATGAAGACTGAGACAAATGTAAGAACGAAAAGACTGAGGACGCAGTGAGAGAGAAGAAGACTGAGGACAGATGTAGGTAGATGCAAGAAGGACTGACGACCAGATGAGAGAGAAAGAGACTGAAGCAATGGAGAGTAGACAGAGCTGAGACAGATATAGAGAAAGAGACAAAGATGAGAGAGAAAAGACTGAGACAGATGAGAGAGAAGAGAGATCTGAGATACCAGATGACAGAGAGAAGGACAGAGATGAGAGTGCCATAGAAGGAAAAATCTCCGCATGTGTGGTCGGGGTGCTTTTCCTGCTGACACTATCCCGGTTGATTTATTGGTGAAACCTTGGTGTGAAAGAAACTGCGAAAGTCGATGTGCAATCGATTGCAAAATGGGTGTACTTGAGAAATACGTTAAGATCATAACACACACAACAATCAATAACAGTCTTTTGGGTTCTGGTAGATCCGATCTGCAAGGATTATCAATCGTCTCTTTCCGAAAGCTGAGTCTCAGAACTCGCTTGTACAGATAGTTTGAAGTTCCTTGTGTTTTATATTTGGCATTTCTCGACGCACCACTGAGTGCATTGAAGTCTTTTCTGCATTAAGATGAATCCCATCGAACGTGATTCTGAGCACCAGGCCTCGGGTCTGCACTGCGCGCTCATACAGAAGATCATGAGACAGTCATGGAGAGGCAAGAGACTGAGACAGTGTGAGGAGAGTAAGACAAGTACCGAGCGAACAGATGTAGAGATAGCTTAAGCTGAGACAGTCGTTGGCATGTAGACGAAGATCTATGATCATGACAGCTCAGGTCTTCTTCCTTCCATCTGTTCTCTGGTGATGTAGCTGGACGTTTACGTGACCTTAGAGGCATTCGACGCAGTGCCAGGACTATAGGCGCAACACATAGAGCGTCGCAGTACTGACTTATTCGTGACGATATTCATAGTGCAAAGACTCTGGTCGTCGCAGATGAGGACGAGTGGCTCATCAGACTCTGAAGCCATGGTCTCGAAGTCTATAGTAAAGATACGAAGATCTGCAGACTTCATGCCTCGTTGCAAGAGAGCAAAAAGCACCGTGTGAGACAGTCACTGGCTTCGTGAGAGAAGAGCATTTACTGCAGACAATGCATGATGTGCATGAGTAGCAACTGAGGCACGCGGTGGAGAGTGAAGGAATATAGCTGCGACTTCAGAAATGAGAGGAAGACGACCTGATGACAGCATGAGACAGTGAAGGAGCCGCAAGAACCGCCAATAGTCGAGACAGATGGAGAGGTCGCGCGACCTGCGGGCCACGAAGAGCTCGAGGACCACCGGCTGTCGAGAGGAGAGCGAAGGCACTGAGACGAGGAAGAGACGCACAGAAGACTGGCGAGGAGGATGGGCTACGCACATAACAAGAATAGGACTGACGACAGATGTGTACGAGAGAGTGAATGAGCTGAGACAGATGACCGAGCACGAAGACGGAACGACTGTAGACTGGTGACGACGCAAGTGAAGGACAAGACTGAGAGCCTGGATCGTAGAGAGAGAACACTGAGACAGAGGTGTGAGTGAGAGAAGCCCAGGGATGCTGAACGACAGAGTGAGAGAGAAGGACAGACTGAGACAGATAAGCACGACGAAGACTGATGGAAAGCGTGTAGTGAGGCGCAAGACGACTGAGACAGGATAGTACGAGGAGAGACGAGAAGAGTGAGGAGCACGCGAGCCAAGACTGGAGAGAACATGTAGACAACCAACGAAGACTGCAGACAGATGTAGAAGAAGAGAACGACTGAGACCAGATGAGAGAACAGAAGATCCTGAGACAGGGACGAGAGGAGAAGACTGAGGCACTGACAATGTAGAGAGAGACTTAGACAGTGTAGAGAAGAAGACTGAGACAGGGTGAGAGAAAAGAAGACTGCAGACAGATGAGAGAGAAGAAGACTGAGACAGCCATGGAGAGAGAAGAAGACTGAGACAGATGGACGAGAAGAAAGCCGGAGACACGATATAGAGAAGAAAAAGGACTGAGATCAGGTGAGAGAGAAGAAGGACTGATGACAGATGATGTGAGAGAAGACGAAACTGATGGGGCACACGCACGGGGGGGGCGAGGGGAGGGGAGGCGGCCCCCACCGCCGCCCGGCCGACCCCCGCACCCCGCGCCCGGCGACGCGGGGGGGGCCGGAGGAGACAGCATAGGAGGGAGAAGAACGTGACTGCCGACCGATGGAAGAAGCTGAAGACTCAGACAGAGTGTAGAGACGATAGTAGCAAAGACTGAGACAGATGTAGAGAAGACAAACCGAGACAGATGAGCAGCACGAAGAAGACTGAGAGCAGCCCGTGAGTAGAGGGCGGAGCCGAAGGGACAGAGAGAGCCCAGACGTGAAGGCGACGGGAATGCCGTCAGCGCAAAGTGACGTATCAGCAACTGAAGAACCGCATTGTACGACGAGACGTGAACGTGACTGCAGAGCACCCAGCCCACCAGTGCTCTAGAGTGCAACGAAGCACTCGCAGACCTGTAGCCGGACGAGGAAGAAATGACCTCGAGACACGATGGCGGTACCCGCCAAGAATGAGCTAGTGCACCGGACTTTTACAAGAGAGAAGCAGACTGAGGACCCAGATGTAGAGAAAAGACTGAACACCATGAGAGAGAATGAAGACTGAACAGGTGAGAGAGAAGAAAAGACTAGACGGTGTAGAGAAGAAGGAACTGGGCAGATGTAGATGGAGAGAAGACTGAGACATGATGTAGAGAAGAAGACTGCAGACAGATGGTAGAGTAGAGAAGACTGCAGACAATTGTCTGCATTCGAGAAGACTTCGTGAGACAGATGTTAGACGAGTACAGAAGACTGGAGACATGCATTAGAGAAGAAGCTGAGACAGATTGAGAGATGAAGAAGACTGAGACACGCGGTGAGAGAAAGAGACTGAGACGGATTGTAGAGAAAGACAGACTGAGGTACAGATGTACGAGAGAAGAAGACTGAGGACAGATGTTAGAGAAGAAAGGATTGTGAGACAGATCCCTCTTAGATCGAGATAATACAAGTGACCTGAGATACAGGGTCGTCAGTAATGAGCAGAAGATCTGAGACAACGATCGCAGATAGAACAGACTGAGCAGGTAGAGCGAGTATCAGATGAGAGACTAGTGAGTATTGAGAAGACTTGACGACAGATTGGGTAGTTAAGGGGCGGAAAAGAGATCAGAGACGCTGTGAGCAGAGACAGAACGGACTGAGGACAGTCTCTGAAGTGTCTTGGACGTTAGAAGAAGATTGAGACTAATGATGAGAGAGAGAAGACCTTTCGATGACGAGTCTATGGACGAGGAGTAAGACTGAGGGTACAGATTTATCTAGATGACAGTAGACTGGAGATCACGGTTAGCAATCTGAGAGCAGGAAAGTAGTGCATCTGGTACAAGTTCCTGACTCGTACTGACTGACTGAGAAGATGTTTAGACTGACAGTCAGATGTGTGAGAACCAGGTCTGAAGTCATACAACATAAAAGTAATTTTTGTATCTCGAGACATTTGCTCTATTCATGTTATGTTTTATAGCGTCTATCATCATATGTTCACACTTCTTGAATCCATGTCTCTCTTAATATCTTCATCTTCTTACCATCATTGCTCCGCGTACCGTCGTCCCCGCTGCTCCTAGCTCATACATTATCATGCTTCACATCATGGCTACCGTCAGACCCGTCCCCTCATACTCCTCCGAGGTATACACGCATCCTGTGACTCTCGAGTACTGTTTAATTCATACCTTCTTACATTCGTGTGTCACCACAGAGAACTGTCTGAGACGTGCTCAACACGTGAAAGAAGAAGACTGATAGCAGCATGGCTCATGACGAGGGTCCTCTATTCGTTTTTTCGACTGACACCTTTTCGAGTAACTGTCTGGCGTAGCTTACCATTGATCATCACTACAATATTTTCTTTTTATCTCTTTATATCCTTTGTAGACGGAGACACAGAGCTCCTTCTTGTCTAGAGACAGGATAGAGAAAAAGGGAAGAAAAATGGAACAATGCAGGGAGAAAGAGATAAGTGTAGCTGCTTCATCGCAGTCGCCGATGGTCAAGCTATATGTCCTCTCGCTTCTGATCCGGTATTCCATAACACATTTCCTCCACACTTTCCGCTACTAAACGCGCTGATGTGATGAGTTAGACTTATAAAGAAACCTGGGTAATGCATTCACTGATCATTCAATAACTATTAAACATGCGTTCTATCTATCGCTACTCTACTGCACTTCGACAGCGCCTACAACATACCATCATACGTTCGCTCTACGGACAATGCAGTGTAAATGAGCAGTAGGCTAAGACCTCGATAATAGGATCATTGCGTTCTGCATACTCGACGCAAGAAGATCTTACGTCGCTGTAGAGAAGTACTTATGCATCTGAATCAGATTTTTATGTTTTCTCTTTCTTTTTTAAACTAATCTCTTTTATCTCTTAATAACGATGAAGAAGACTGAGAACAGGTGTCTTCAGTCTTCTTTCTTACAAAAATCTGTCTCAGTCTTTCTTTCTCTCTCAACCGGTTCTCAGTTTCGGTTCTCTCTACAGCCGTGGCGGCGGGGCCACGCTCCGCAGCTGCGGTCGCGCCAATACTGGGCCGCCCGCGGTGCGCCGGCCCGCCCCTGACGAGAGAAGAAGACTGAGACAGATAAAGAGAAGAAGACTGAGAGATGAGAGAGAAGGAAGGACTGAGACAGGTGAAGAGAAGAAGACTGAGACAGAATGTAGAGAGAAGAAGACTGAGACAGGTGAGAGAGAAGAAGACTGAGACAGATGTAGAGAAGAAGACTGAGACAGTGATAGAGAAGAGACTAGAGATGAGAGAAGAAGGACTGAGACAGATGGACGCAGATGAAGAAGACTGAGAGAGAGAGAAAGAAAGACTGAGACAAATTGGTAGATGAAGAAGACTGAGACAGGTGAGAGAGAAAGAAGACTGAGACAGATGTAGAGAAAGAAGACTGAGACACCGATGAGAGAGAAGAAGACTGAGACAGATGAGAGTAGAAGACTGAGACAGATATAGAGAAAGAGACTGAGACAGGTGAGAGAGAAGAAGGACTGACACAGGAGAGAGAAGAAGACTGAGACAGATGAGAGAGAAGAATGACTGAGAGACTGATGTAGAGAAGAAGACTGAGACAGATGTAGAGAGAAGAAGACTGAGGACAGATTAGAGAAGAAGACTGAGAAGATGAGAGAGAAGAAGACTGAGACAGATGTAGAGAAGAAGACTGAGGACAGGTGAGAGAGAAGAAGACTGAGACATAGATAAAGAAGAAGAAGACTGAGAGACGGATGTAGAGAAGAAGACTGAGACAGATGTAGAGAGAAGAAGACTGAGACAGATGTTAGAGAAGAAGACGAGGGACAGATGAGAGAGAAGAAGACTGAGACAGGTAGAAGAAGAAGACTGAGACAGATAAAAGAGAAGAAGACTGAGACAGGTGAGGAGAAGAAGACTGAGACAGATAAAGAGAAGAAGACTGAGAGATGATGAGAGAAAAGACTGAGACAGATGTAGAGAAGAAGACTGAGACAGGTGAGAGAGAAGAAGATCTGAGACAGATTGTAGAGAAGAAGACTGAGACAGATAAAGAGAAGAAGACTGAGAGATGAGAGAGAAGGAAGACTGAGCAAAGTTAGAGAAGAAGACTTGAGACAGGTGGGAGAGAAGAAGACTGAGACAGATGTAGAGAAAAAGAGCTGTGAGACAGATGATAGAGAAGAAGACTGAGAGATGAGAGAGAAGAAGACTGAGACAGATGGAGAGAAGAAACTGAGACAGGTGAGAGATGAAGAAGACTGAGACAGATGTAGAGAAGAAGACTGAGCACAGATGAT
>NC_036839.1:41413567-41442971 GCF_002910315.2 Salvelinus sp. IW2-2015 | reverse complement strand
CGTGCAGTGGGAACATTCTAGGACCAAAACACCGAACAGTCTTGGCCCAAACCTGACAGAGAGAGAAGAAGACTGAGACAAGAATGAGAGAGAAGAAGACTGAGACAGATGAGAGAGAAGAAGACTGAGAGAATGAGAGAGGAAGACTTGAGACCGATGAGAGAAGAAGACTGAGACAGATGAGAGAGAAGAAAGACTGAGACAGATGAGAGAGAAGAAGACTGTGAGAGATGAGAGAGAAGGACTGAGACAGATGTAGAGAAGAAGACTGAGAGATGAGAGAGCAAGAAGACTGATACAGATGAGAGAGGAAGAAGACTGAGAGATGAGAGAGAGACTGAGGACAGATATAGAGAAGAAGACTGAGACAGGTGAGAGAGAAGAAGACTGAGACAGATGTAGAGAAGAAGACTGAGAGATGAGAGAGAAGAAGACTGATACAGATGAGAGAGAAGAAGACTGAGAGATGAGAGAGAAGACTGAGACAGATATAGAGAAGAAGACTGAGGACAGGTGAGAGAGAAGAAGACTGAGACAGATGGAGAGAAGAGAAGAATACTGAGACAGATGAGGAGAGAAGAAATGACTGAGACAGATGAGAGAAGAAGACTGAGACAGGTGAGAGAAGAAGAAGACTGAGACAGGTGAGAGAGAAGAAGACTGAGAGAGATGTAGAAAAAAGAAGACTGAGACAGATGTAGAGAAGAAGACTGAGACAGATGAGAGAGAAGAAGACTGAGACAGGTGAGAGAGGAAGAAGACTGAGATGGATGTAGAGAGAAAAGACTGAGACAGATGTAGAGAAAAAGACTGAGACAGGGATGAGAGAAGAAGACTGAGACAGATAAAGAGAAGAAGACTGAGACAGGTGTAGAGAGAGGAAGACTGAGACAGATAAAGAGAAGAAGACTGAGAATGAGAGAGAAGAGACTGAGACAGAGTAGAGAAGAAGACTGAGACAGGTGAGAGAAAGAAGACTGAGACAGATGAGAGAGGAAGAAGACTGAGACAGATGAGAGAGAAAAGACTGAGACAGATGGAGGAAGAAGACGGAGAAGATATAGAGAAGAAGACTGAGACAGTGAGAGAGAAGAAGACTGAGACAGGTGAGAGAGAAGAAGACTGAGACAGATGAGAGAGAAGAAACTGAGACAGATGGAGAGAAGAAGACTGAGACAGATGTAGAGAGAAGAAGACTGAGACAGATGTAGAGAAGAAAGACTGAGACAGATGAGAGAGAAGAAGACTGAGACAGAGTGAGAGAGAAGAAGACGAGACAGATGTAGAGAAGAAGACTGAGACAGATGTAGAGAGAAAGAAGACTGAGAACAGATGTAGAGAAGAAGACTGAGACAGATGTAGAGAGAAGAAAGACTGAGACAGATGTAGAGAAGAAGACTGAGACAGATGTAGAGAGAAGAAGACTGAGACAGATGATTTAGAGAAGAAGACTGAGACAGATGAGAGAGAAGAAGACTGAGACAGGTGAGAGAGAAGAAGACTGAGACGGATGTAGAGAAGAAGACTGAGACAGATGTAGAGAGAAGAAGACTGAGACAGATGTAGAGAGAAGAAGACTGAGACAGATGTAGAGAAAAAGACTGAGAAGGTGAGAGAGAAGAAGACTGAGACAGATAGAGAAGAAGACTGAACAGTGAGAGAGAAGAAGACTGAGAGATGAAGAGAAGAAGACTGAGACGATGGAGAGAAAGAAGACTGAGACAGATGAGAGAGAAGAAGAGACTGAGACAGATGATAGAGAAGAAGACTGAGACAGATGTAGAGAAGAAGACTGAGACAGGGTGAGAGAGAAAAGACTGAACATGAGAGAGAAGAAGACTGAGACAGATGTAGAGAAGAAGACTGAGACAGATGTAGAGAAGAAAGACTGAGACAGTGTTAGAGAAGAAGACTGAGACAGATGAAAGAGAAAGACTGAACAGATGTAGAGAAGAAGACTGAGACAGATGATAGAGAAGAAAAGACTGAGACAGATGATAGAGAAGAAGACTGAGACAGATGTAGAGAAAAAGACTGAAACGGATGTAGAGAAGAAGACAGAGAAGAAGACTGAGAGATGAGAGAGAAGAAGACTGAGACAGATGTAGAGAAGAAGACAGAGATGAGAGAGAAGAAGACTGAGACAGATGAGAGAGAAGAAGACTGAGAGATGAGTGAGAAGAAGACTGAGACAGATGTAGAGAAGAAGACTGAGACAGATGATAGAGAAGAAGACTGAGACAGGTGAGAGAGAAGAAGACTGAGACAGATGGAGAGAAGAATACTGAGACAGGTGAGAGAGAAGAAGACCGAGACAGATGTAGAGAAGAAGACTGAGACAGGTGAGAGAGAAGAAGACTGAGACAGATGGAGGGAAGAAGACTGAGTCAGATGTAGAGAAGAAGACTGAGACAGATGAGAGAGAAGGGGACCGAGACAGATGGAGCGAAGAAGACTGAGACAGGTGAGTGAAAAAAATAAGGAATATAACAAGGAGTGAGACAGTGAAAGAGAGCGATTGATAATGACTGATGGACAGAAAAAGACTGTTATGTGTATGTTGGTGTGTGTTAGATTTTAGATTCTTCAAAGTAGCCACCATTTGCATTGATGACAGCTTTTGCATTCTCTCAACCAGCTTCACAATAAATCACTGATAGTGTCAGCAGGAAAGCACCCCCGAACCACACATGCGGAGATCATCCGTTCCCCTACTCTGAGTCTCACAAAGACACGGCGGTTGGAACCAAAAATCTCAAATTTGGACTAATCAGACTTTAGGACAGATTTCCACCGGTCTAATGTTCATTGCGCGTGTTTTTATGGCACAAGCAAGTCTCTTCTTCTTATTGGTGTCCTTTAGTAGGGGTTTCTTTGTAGCAATTCGAACATGGAGGCCTGATTCACACAGTCTCGTCTGAACAGTTGATGTTGAGATGTGTCTGTTACTTGAACTCTGAAGCATTTATTTGGGCTGCAATTTCTGAGGCTGGTAACTCTAATGAACATATCCTCTGTAGCAGAGGTAACTCTGGGTCTTCCATTCCTGTGGCGGTCCTCATGACAGGCAGTTTCATCATAGCGCTGTTAGTTTTTGTGACTGGACTTGAAGAAACTTTTAAAGTTCTTGAAATTTTCCGTAATGACTGACCTTCATGTCTTAAAGTAATGATGGACTGTAATTTCTCTTTGATTTTTTGAGCTGTTCTTGCCATAATATGGACTTGGTCTTTTACCAAATAGGGCTATCTTCTGTATACCACCCCTACCTTGTCACAACACAACTGATTGGCTCAAATGCATTAAAAAGGAAAGACATTCCACAAATTAACTTTTAACAAGGCAAACTTGTTCATTGAAATGCATTCCAGGTAACTACCTCATGAAGCTGGTTGAGAGATTGCCAAGAGTGTGCAAAGCTGTCATCAAGGCAAAGGGTGGCTATTTGAAAAATCTCAAATATTATTAACAGTTTTTTGGTTACTATATGATTCCATATGTGTTATTTCATAGTTTTGATGTCTTCACTATTATTCTACAATGTCGAAAATAGTAACAGTCTCTACGATGCAGGGTGGAGTACCGACTGGTAGCCTGCTAGCACAGTGACTAAGGTTAGTGCTAAATGACTGTTTAACAGTCTGATGGCCTGGAGATAGAAGCGGTTTCTCAGTTTCTCGGTCCCAGCTTTGATGCACCTGTACTGTCTCTGTCTTCTAGATGGTAGCAGGTTGAACAGATCCTTGAGGATCCTCTTGGTCTTCCTGTGACGTCGGTTCTGTAGATAGCCTAGAGGGCAGGCAGGCAGTGTGTCCCCGGTGAAGCATTGGGCTGACCGTACCCCCCTCTGGAGACCGCACCAACCTCGGTTGCGGACGGTGCAATTGCCATACCAGGCGGTGATACAGCCCGACAGGATGCTTTCAATGGTGTATCTGTAGAAGTTTGTGAGGGTCCTAGGGGCCAAGCTGAATTTCTTCAGCCTGCTGAGGTCGACAAGGCACTATTGCGCCTTCTTCACCATGCTGTCTGTGTGAAGGGAAGTTTGTTGACATTAAGGGAGAGGTTATTTTCCTGGCACCACTCCCCAAGGCCTCCCCAAGGCCTTTTCCTGGCACCTCCTCCCTGTAGGCTCTCATTGTTGTTGGTAATCAGGCCTACTGCTGTTGTGTCCTCCACAAACTTGATGATTTAATTGGATACATGCATGGCCCCGCATTCATGTGTGAACAGAGAGTACCCGTGTGTGGGGTGCCCATGTTGAGGATCACCGTGGCGGAGGTGTTGGTGCCTACCTTCACCAATTGGCATTCAGGAAATCCAGAAACCAGTTACACAGTGAGGGGTTCAGACCCAGGGCCCTGATCTTAGTGATGAGCTTGGAGGCTGAGCTGTAGTCGATGAACAGCATTCTTACATAGGTATTTCTCTTGTCCATGTGGTATAGAGCAGTGTTCAGTTCAATGGTGATTGCATCGTCCATGGATCTGTTAGGGCTATATGCTAATTGTACTGGGTCTAGGTTGTCAGGTAAGGTGGAGGTGATATGGTCCTTTACTAGCATCTCAAAGCACTTCATGATGACAGAAGTGAGTGCTATGGGGGCGATAGTTGCGTCGGGCAGCTCAATGTTGTTTTCCTCGAAATGGGCAAAGAAGGTGTTTAGCTCGTCCGGGAGCGAGGCGATGGTGTCCGCGATGTGGCTGGCATTCCCTTAATAATACGCGATTGTCTGTAGACCCTGCCACATACATCTTGTGTCTGAGACGTTGAATTGCGACTCCACTTTGTCCATGTAATGTTGTTTTGCCTCTTTGATTGCCTTAGGATGTCATAGCTGGTCTGTTTGTATATGTCCATGTTCCCAGTTACCTTGCCACGGTTAAATGTGGTGGTTTGCGCTTTCAGTTTTGCACGAATGCTGCCATCTATCCAGGGTTTTAGGTTTGGATAAGTTCTAATCATCACTGTGGGAACATCATCCTCTGTGCGCTTCCCGATTAACCCAGTCACCATTTTCAAGTCCGTGTGATAAAAACAATCTTGAAGCATAGATTCCGATTGGCCAGAGGAACATTGAACAGTCCTTCGCCAGTGAGCTTCCTGTTAAAGGTTCTGCCTATAGGTGGGGAGGTGTGTGTGTGTGTGTGTGTGTGTGTGTGTGTGTGTGTGTGTGTGTGTGTGTGTGTGTGTGTGTGTTTGTGCGTGCGTGCGTGCGTCGCGTGCGTGCGTTGCGTGCATGTGTGGTCTTTGACACTTTTTAGGTGACTATATGTGTAAGGTGGGCTGTGTGGGGTTGACAAGAAACCGCCACACACACACACACACACACATACACACAACACCATGCGGCTCGGGGGGGAGAAAGAGCGGTGTAGTTAAGGACTGTCGGCAGCCACTTCATGGATCATCACTCCAAGAGACAACCTCACTGGAGAGAGAGAGAGGGAGAGAGAGAGGGGGAGAGAGAGAGAGAGAGAGAGAGAGAGAGGAAGGAAGGAAAAGCCAGCGGAGGGAGCAGAGACAAAGCATGATGGAGGAAGGGAAGTGTGCTCGGCAGCATGTGGACCATGTGTTCAGGTAAGAACAACTCCAACTCCTAGAAATGTCTTTCTCTGTCTCTGTACATGTCTGTTTTCTCCTTGCCACTCGCTCTGTCTCTCTCTTGTTCTCTATTCTCTCTCTTTATCTGTTTCTCTTTCCCGGTTTCCCGTCTCTCTATGTCTAATTCTCTTTTCTCTCTTTCTGTCCCTCTCTCGTTCTGTTATTATTCTATCGTGTCGGCATCGGTCTCCCAGTCTGTGTCATTAGAAAGGTCAACAATCTGGTTAACTTCAATATTTATCTGTTTGTTGTATTAGATATCTATTTATTTGACTTTTGACTGGAAATGTACCTGGTTTGTACTGGGAATATATCTAGTTTACTGGCAATATATCTGGTTTGTAATTCGGATATATCTGTTTGTATGGAGATACTGTTGTACTGGAGTATTCTGGTTTGTACTGGTATCAGTGACGGGATATATCTGGTTGTACTGGGAGTATTCTGGTTTGTAATGGGAGTATAATGTTGTAGCTGGAGTATATCTGGTTTGTACTGGGAGTATATCTGGTTTGTACTGGGAGTATATCTGGTTTGGTACTGGGAGTATATCTAGTTTGACTGGGAGTATATCTGGTTTGTACTGGGAGTATAATGGTTTGTAATGGAGTAATAACTTGGTTGTACTGGGAGAATATCTGGTTGTAACTGGGAGTAATAAACTGGTTGTAATGGGAGTATACTGTGTTGTACTGGGATATATCTGGTTTGTACTGGGAGTATAACTGGTTTGTAATGGAGTATAACTGGTTTTGTACTGGGGAGTATATCTGGTTTGTACTGGGAGTATATCTGGTTTGTACTGGGAGTATATCAGGTTTGTACTGGGAGATAATATATACTGGTTTGTACTGGGAGTATAACTGGTTTGTACTGGGAGCATATCTGGTTTGTATGGGAGTATATTGGTTTGTACTGGGAGAATATCTGGTTGTACTGGGAGCTATATCTGGTTTGTAATGGGAGTATATCTGGTTTGTACTGGGAGTATATCTGGTTTGTATGGGATATCTGGTTTTGTACTGGGAGTATATCTGGTTTGTAACTGGGAGTATATCTGACCTGATGGTTTGTACTGGAGTATTTGTTTGTATTGGAATATCTGTTTGTACTGGAGTAATATCTGGTTTTTTTTTGTTAACTGGGAAAAAGCATATCTGGTTTGTACTGGGAGTATATCTGGGGACTGAAGGTTTGTGATGGGAGTATATCTGTTTGTACTGGGAGTATAATCGGTCTTTGTACTGGGAGTATAACTGGTTTTGTACTGGAGGTATATCTGGTTTGTACTGGGGTATAACTGGTTTGTAATGGGAGTATAACTGAGCTGATGGTTTGTACTGGTGTTACTGTATGTAATGTGTGAGACCTATTTGTTCCATAACTTTTCTGTCTCTGTGGGGCCTACAGAGAACAGAGGAATGGTACACGCACCGCACACGCACACACACTCCACAGACGAGCACCAACGCCAGCACACGCGCGTACACCACACACACACACACACACCACACACACCACAGACGAGCATACCACACACGACGAGCACACGCACAAACATATCACACACAACATGCACACACATATGCACACACCCCTCCTCTTGTGGAGAACAGCCGAAACTTCCCCACCAGCTATGTGAAGAATGGTGATTATCACATATTTGTGTTTTATTTATATTGCTGCGGGTTGCTCACAAAGCAACGGAGGAAACTAGATAGGCAAACGCCCGATGCTGAGTGTGAAATTGTGTGGTGTGTGTGTGTGTGTGTGTGTGTGTGTGTGTGTGTGAAGTGTGTGTGTGTGTGTGTGTGTTGTGTGTGTGGTGTTGTGTGTGTGTGTGTGGTGGTGTGTGTGTGTGTGTGTGTGTGTGTGTGTGTGTGTGTTGTGTGTGTGTGTGTGTGTGTGTGTGTGTGTGTGTGTGTGTGGTGTGTGTGTGTGGTGTGTGTGTGTGCTGTGTGTAACTATTAGTGGTAAGTATGAAGAGATTGTGTCTAGTGAATTTGTTTTGAGTTTTTTTTAAACATTTTAAACACAAAGACTCAGATTATGAAATACAAATACCTATGTCTTATACACACACACGGTTTCACCTTTCTATACACACAGAAGACTAACACACACACTTATGTAGTCACATGGTGGACTCCAGCCACTGAGACCATGCCCCCATCACCCCAACACCCACGCAACCACCACAACCAACTTCACGTGCACAGACGAGCACCCACCCGCCACACTCCCCACACACATGTGCATGCATCCACACACACACACACCCAGCCCAGGCGCCTGTCAAGCCCAGTGCATTCCAGAGCTCTCTAACACAGCAGTGTCCTGAATGGAGGGGTGAATTTGGGGAATTTCAGGCTGAAACGTGAGTACAAAAGCCAGGGGACATTAAGAGGCTTTAACTCCACCGATTCATGGGAATCAGGAGAAGAACACACACACTCACACTCACAGACGCAGCACACACACACACACAGCACCACACACACCACACTACACAAACACACAGCACCACACACACACACCACACACACACACCACACACCACAAACAAAGCATGAATACAAAACACTCACATGTGTCAAGAAGCTGGCACAGATGGACTCACACGCACACACACACGCACACACACACTCACACTCACACACACACACACACACACACACAGACAGGGAGAGAGAGAGAGATAGAAGGGGGGCTACATTCCTGGTGAAAGAACAGGGATTAAAATAATAATACTTCTACCACACAACAGTAATGCAGGGTTTACCAACCGTCTCCTCGGGCCCCCCCTAAACCAGCACACCTGATTCCATTAGTCAAAGGCTTGATGATTAGTTGACTAATGGAATCAGGTGTGCCAGTTTAGGGTCAAAACAAAAATGTGAAACTTCTGGGAGAGCCTGAGGAGAGGGTTAGGAAAGCCTGGTCATCCATTGCACTAGACACTTTATCCTGAATAGTAAAACCCTTTCTAGGACAGATACAAACACGTGTGGACTACTTCAAAATATATATAATAATCTGTAGTTTACATGAGATTCAGCTGCAGAACTAGAAAATACCCCCAAAACTCCACTTATCTCCAATGTCTGATTTATGGCATGTCTTGCCTTTATAATTACAATGTATTTTGCCGTTTCATAGCTGTCAGTTAAACTGTGCAAAAAAGTGAAATGAAACGTAACTTTAGGCATTCATTCCGACTGGTTAAGGTTATGGTTTGGGATAGGGTTCATCTTAAATGTAGCCATTAATTCCAAGTGGTTAAAGGGAAATATCTAAAATGTTCAACTTCATATTCATCATCTCAAGCATCACTTCAACATCAACACATGTGAAAACGGTGCGTTTCTATGTTTTCTAGTAAAGAATATAGAGGAAGATAAGTGTTTCATAATCAGCGTGCATTGTGGGATTTTTAACCAATTACTAATTGCTACTAATGCCTAAGGATACCCCTATGTCTACGTATTGCCTACTAAATTGCCTAAGTATGTACCTACTATTGTCTACGTATTGCCGTACTTAATTGGCCTAAGTTGACCTACTTATTGCCTACTAATTGCCTACTAATTTGGCCTAAGTATTAACCTACTTAGTGTGCTACTTATTGTCCTACTGAATTGCCTACTAGTCCTCTACTATGCCTAATATTAACCCTACTATTGCCTACTAATTGCCTAAGTATTACCTTACTTATTGCCTACTAATGCCTAGCTAAGTTGCCTAAGTATTTACCTATTAGTTGTCTACGTATTGTCTACTAATTGCCTAAGTATACCTACGTATTGCCTTACTTACTTGCCTAAGATTACCTAGCGTATTGCCTTACTGTAAATTGCCTAAGTATACCTACTTATTGGCCTACTAATTGCCTACAGTATACCTACTATTGCTACTAATTGCCTACTAATTGCCTAAGTATTACCTACCTTATTGCCTACAATTGCCTACCTAATGGCCTAAGTATTACCTACTTACTTGTCTAACGTATTGCCTACTAATTGCCTAAGTATTACCTACTGATTGCCTACGTTAATTGCCTACTAATTGCCTAAGTATACCTACTGTATGTCTAGTATGGCCTTACTAATTTGCCTAAGTATTACCTACTTATTGCCTACAAATTGCTACTAAGTGCCTAAGTATTCCTACTTATTGTCTTACTAAATTGCCTAAGTATTAACCTACTATTGGTCTACGTATGCCCTTACTTTAAATTGCTAATTATTACTACTTAGTGCCTACTAATTGCCTACTAATTGCCTAAGTATACCTTGACTGATTGCCTACTTATTGCCTAAGTATTACCTACTTATTGTCGACGTATTGCCTACTTCAATTGCCTAAGTATACCTACTTATTGCCACTAATTGCCTACTAATTGCCAAGGATTACCTTACTTTATTGCCTACTAATGCCTAGTTTACCTTACTTATTGCCTACTAATTGCCTACTTAATTGCCTAAGTATTACCTACTTATGTCTACGTTTATTTGTCTACTAATTGCCTAAGTATACCTACTTATTGTCTACGTATTGCCTACTAATGCCTAAGTATTACCTACTTATTGTCTACGTATTGTCTACTAATTGCCTAAGTATTACCTACTTATTGTCTACGTATTGCCTACTAATTGCCTAAGTATTACCTACTTATTGCCTACTAATTGCCTACTATGCCTAGTATTACCTACTTATTGTCTACGTATTGCCTAATTTACCTACTAATTGCCTACTAATTGCCTAAGTATTACCTACTAATTGCCTAAGTATTACCTACTTATTGCCTACTAATTGCCTACTAGTCCTCTACTAATTGCCTAAGTATTACCACTAATTGCCTACTAATGCCTACTTATTGCCAACGATTTGTATACTAATTGCCTAAGTATTACCTACTAATTGCCTACTAATTGCCTACTTATTGCCAACGATTGCCTACTAATTGCCTAAGTTTACCTACTTATTGTCTACGTATTGCCTACTAATTGCCTAAGTATTACCTACTAATTGCCTAAGTATTACCTACTTATTGCCTACTTAATTGCCTACTTATTGCCAACGATTGTATACTAATTGCCTAAGTATTACCTACTAATTGCCTACTAATTGCCTACTTATGCCAACGATTTGCCTACTAATTGCCTAAAGATTACCTACTTATTGCCTACTAATTCTGTCCTTACTAGTTCCTTCCTACTAATTGCCTTAAGTACTTACCTACTAATTGCCTACTAATTGCCTACTTATTGCCAACGATTTGTATACTAATTGCCTAAGTATTACCTACTAATTGCCTACTAATTGTCTACTTATTGCCTAAGTTTTACCTACTAATTACCTACTAATTGTCTACTTATTGCCTAAGTTTTACCTACTAATTGTCTACTTGTTGTCTACGAATTGGTTGATGATGTCATTGGAAACAGTTGTCTTCCTCTATCTGTTTTACTACGTTCTCATGTGTTGATGTTGTGGTGGTGCTGAAGATGATGAATATGAAGTTGAACATTTTAGAAATTTCCCTTTAAGGTTAGGGTTAGTGATGGGACTAAATGTTAGGGTTAGGGTTAGGGTTAAAGGTTAGGGTTAGAGTTAGGATTAAGGTTAGGGTTAGGGTTAGGGTTAAAGGTTAGGGTTAGGGTTAAAGGTTAGAGTTAGGGTTAGGGTTAAGGTTAGGGTTAGGGTTAGGGTTAGGGTTAAAGGTTAGGGTTAGGGTTAGGGTTAGGGTTAAAGGTTAAAGGTTAGGGTTAGGGTTAGGGTTAGGGTTAGGGTTAGGGTTAAAATAGAAGAAGAACCTCCGATGCCCAGAGCCATAGGTCACAGTTCAAACCCATCCCCAATACCCTAGCTCGTTGTCACAGTTCAAGCCAACCATAAAACCCATCCCCAACACCCTAGCTCGTTGTGACAGTTCAAGCCCATCCTCAAACCCATCCCCAACACCCTAGCTCGTTGTCACAGTTGAAGCCCATCCTCAAACCCATCCCCAACGCCCTAGCTCGTTGTCACAGTTCAAGCCCATCCTCAAACCCATCCCCAACACCCTAGCTCGTTGTCACAGTTCAACCCCATCCTCAAACCCATCCCCAACACCCTAGCTCGTTGTCACAGTTCAAGCCCATCCTCAAACCCATCCCCAACACCCTAGCTCGATGTGAGCCTAGTAGATGGTAACAGACACCTTAGTCAACGGTTTGAAATAAAATGCCACGCCGTGCCATAATGTCAACATTCTAAATATGGCTGGACAGCACATCATCCGCTGAAGCTGGGATTTACTCCAAACTGTTGGTGATGCATGTTTGCCAGACCATTCTATGACACAGCAAAAAAATATCTAAACAACAGCATGAGTTCATTTCATCAGTAGCACTTCAACCAGACAAACGCAACTATGCCTCTAAAAGACTGGTCAACAGACCTGACCCTGACGTCACAGTCCATTGAAGTCCCCCCACATCTTGCCCAGTAATACTGGCAAATGGCCTGATGTTCGCACCCATTGATTTCTGAAGGGAATGCCTGAGAGAGATAGACTACATCTATTAGACTACAGCCTATATCAAACTATAAATGTTGTCATAGGACTTCTGCAGTGGTTTCAAATGTCATAGAATGAAAAGAAAAAGAAATTCATACCAAAGAAGTTCAGATGAGTAAACGAGTGTTAATTTATTCAGGGGATTTCACAATATGAACGCAATGTCTCTGATTGACACCTCAAATCTGAACTACTGATATAAGTAACACCATTTCCCATATTCACCATTACATGATCACTCTCACCGGGGAAATTGAGAGGGTGACAAAAGAGAAAGGGACAGTGGGGGAAAAAACTAGTTCAAAGGCATTTTGAGGAAATGCAAATAGCTATACACCCCATTACAAGATCAACCCCCCTCCATCATCCTATCAGAGAGAGAGAGAGCAGGAGAGAGAAAGAGAAAGAGCGAGAGAGAGCGAGAGAGAGAGCGAGAGAGAGAATGAGATGAGGAGGAGGAGCGGAGAGGAGAGACGAGAGGGGAGACGGACGGAGATGAGAGGAGAGGAGAGAGAGGAGAGAGAAGAAGAGAGAGGAAGTTGAGAGAGAGGAGAGAGAGGATGAGAGAGAGAGAGACGATGAGACGAGAGGAGGATGAGAGAGGGAGAGGACGAGAGAGACCAATATAGTAAATCCCATTACAGTTGCTTCTTAATGTCGTCTAATGTGATGTAAAGCCCCCTTGCTATCTCCGCGTAAAGACAATTACTTGCCCCAATGGAGATGAAGAGATTGGGGGAGATGTAGAGTGATGGAGAGAGATAGGAGGATGGAGTTAGAGAGTAGAGATGGTAGAGTGATGGAGGAGAGATGTTAGAGCCCGATGGAGGGAGATGAGGAGGGATGAAGTAGAGTGTAGAGCGATGGAGGAGGATATGAGGAGGGATGGAGGAGAGATGTAGGAGGATGGAGGAGAGATTGTAGAGCGATGGAGGGAGAGATAGATGGAGAGCGATGAGGATGGAGAGTGAGGATGAGGAGGGATGGAGGAGAGATGAGGGTATGGAGGATAGAGCGAGCGATAGAGAGCAGATGGAAATAGAGATGAGAGCCGATGGACGAGGAGAGATGTGACGAGGAGAGAGATTAGAGGAGGAGGAGAGATGAGACGAGGATGGAGGAGAGATGATGGAGCGGATAGAGGAGAGGGATTTAGAGCGATGGAGGAGAAATGAGGAGGGATGGAGGAGGCGTGAAGGAGAGAGTAGAGATGTAGAGCGATGGAGGAGAGATGAGGAGGGATGGAGGAGAGATGTAGAGGGATGGAGGAGAGATGAGGAGGGATGGAGGAGAGATGACGAGGGATGGAGACTGGAGAGAGACTTGTGGTAATGTATATTTTTTCAAATCAAAACTCTCTCCTTATTGACATTAGAATTACATATGTGATAGTATTACACATCTACACAGCCCAGTAGATCAATCTAATTCAAGTCTAATTCAAGGAATCAAATGTGGTTACTCGGCTGAGTGCAGAAAAAAAATGTAGGCTTGTCATATTCTGGAAAACATGTAACCTTATAATTTCTGTCTGTAAAATCGTGTTATTCAGAAAAGTGGACTTTCCTGAAATCGTACATGTGTCTGTGGACACGCGCACGCACTACACGCACACGGGTCGCAGCAGGGACGGCCCCTGGTAAAAGGGGGATTTATTGCTGGCTTGGGTTCGTCGTCAGGGCGAGCGAGGGACGCGCCTATGTACAGGCTGAGGTGAATGGGAAGCTATGCTGAAGCAGGAAACTCAGTGGCATTTCCGACTGATTCGGTATGCACACGGTGAAAAGCCCCGCGGCCAGTCAGCGATAAGGGGAGAGGGGAAATGACTTGCAGGAGTCGCAGATGACTGAGTGATGAGATCATTAAGTGCATTCGCGATGAGAAAGTCAGATGAGAAAGTCAGTTGCTAGAGAAAGTGTTTTTCAGCCTTTGGTGATGTTTTTGTTGTTGTCGCGTTCTGTTTTTGTAGCATGTAACTGCGGAGTGTCGCGCCACGGAAAGGTGTCTGCAACCCCGGGCTCCCTCCTGCACGACTCTTGGCGTTTGCAACAGCAATGGGCGGAGGAAGAAAACTCGAGTCCGGAGACAGACAACCACAAGGTAAGCCACAGCTGTCGACTGTTTATATCATCTTAATACTACGGATATACAGTATTAAACCTATTGTTTTATTTGCTACGTTTTTTCACATTCATAAGATTGGTGTTTAGATAAGTGCCATTATTTTGTTAGGTCTACAGATAGGCTATCATATTCTAGAGTTTGCATTGTGTGAAAGACCAGAAGAAGCATTGACACGTCTGTTGAGCATGGCATTGCAACAGTGTGTGGTCTGCCTTGGTTCTATCATTGTAGGACTGGTTGTAGTGTGTGTGTGTGCGCGCGTGTGATATCTCTGTGCATGTTTTCCCTTCTTTAAGTTGCTGGAGGAGGGGTGGTATGCAAGTCGAGCTAGAGTGTGTGGTGTGTGTGTGTGTGTGTTGTGTGTTGTTTGTGTGGTGTGTGCTGTGTGTGTGTTGTGTGTGTGTGTTCGTGTGTGTGTGTGTTGTGTGTGGAGAGAGGAGAGACTGAGGATGTGGTTGGTGCAGGACAGAGATCTCTGTTGTGTTCCCTTCTTTAAGTTGCGGGAGGAGGGGGGTATGCAAGTCGTGCTGTGTGCGTAGGCGGTTGTGGCGGGTGGTATAGCGAGCTGGGCTGTTGGAAATTCTTGTGTGTGTTTGGAAATGATAGCCCATTACCTGGGGAACACTGTGAGAGAGAGAAAGAGAGTAGAGAGAGAGAAGAGAGAAGAGAAGCAGGGAGATCTGAGAGAGAGCGAAGAAGATGAGACTGACGAGCTAGAGAGACGAGAGAGAGAGGAGGAGAGTGAGAGAGAGAGAGAAAGAGAAGAGAGAGAGAGAGAGAGATGAGAAGAGAGAGTTTGAGAGAGAGAGACCAGAGTTGACAGGTAGGAGAGGCAGAACATAGACAGAGGCCAACATTATTTGATTCCATTAATGTCAGTTGTGATATGACTGACATACAGGTGACTTTTGTATTTCAAATAGTAATAATGATAATAGTGACCATCATCCTCGTCATATCCTTGTGAGATATAATTAAAATAAAAAAGCCCTTCAAGGAACAAAGCAAGCATTACGGATGCAATTGGACCAATGGTTACATGTCCTTTTTAACACTTGACCTGTTACAAATGGTTTGTTACTTATTTCAAATGGTTTTATGCAAACACCGCTATTCCTCTGTCTTCAGAGTAGAAAATTAAGGGGCAGTGCAGTTAAAATCGTGATTTCTTGCTATTTTTATGATATTTCCACACTTTTAGATCGAAACAACACTGAAACTGTGAAAATTATGAATGTGCATTTTAGTATAAGAGCTGTTTAAAAACACGTTTTTGGCCCAGATCATGACATCACAATCTGATATGATTATAATAGACCAATGACAGTTCATCTTTGATTTGCATATATCCTCCTACACTGTTGTTGGCCCTGCCCTGTCATATTGACATTCCATTCCTCATTGTTGGCAGCGTGCACTTATGACCAAAATATTTCTGTATTTAGGCCTACTTCCACTTTAACCTTTCACTGCAGTGGGCTAAATCATGGTCACAGTTTCTTGGTAGTCTTAAAAACATCTACTTTTAAACAAAAGTATACACCTCACACACATTGTTATGGGCTTAATTTATTTTTAATGAATTATGAAATTATTAAAAATATTAGAAACATTCCAACCATGATGCCACTAGAGGGCGATTTGATCGTTTGACTCCATTAAAAGACTACAGCAATGAACAAAAGCAAAAGAGATGTGCAGTAGCTGGCTGCTAAGCAGCAATAGTTTCTTAGGCAGTGGATTTGCTAGCAGCATCCTTCTTCAAAGTTCTTTCCCAACAAGCAGCAGCAATCAACAGCAACGTTTCAAAAAGTACATCTCTAAATAGTTATTCTTCTAGCTAACTATTACTATTAAAAGCAAAGGACAAGATATTGTTGTGCTGCTGCTAGCTAGCTAGCTAGCTAGCTAACGTTAGCTTAGCTAGTTAGCTAGCTACTAGTCTCGACCGCAATTAGGATAGCTAGCTAGCTACTGACCTGACATTTATATTTACATAGGATACCTGTAGCTAGCCTAACTACAAAAACAGTTATATCAGAATCGTAAAAGGGAAACGCTGCCCTAGTGCCTAGGCAGAAGGTGCCTCTCACAATGTAAACAATGTTCCCGCATAGCCAGCTACACTTTTCCTCTATGCTTGTTTATTTATTTGTTTGTTTATTTGGATCCCCATTAGCAAATGGTGGAAGAGTGCTTTCTGTTTATTTCTTGCAAATGTGTCTCTACCTCTTGAACGGTTGGAGCTATAATTTAAAAAAATAAATATTTTATTTAACCTTTATTTAACCAGGCAAGTCAGTTAAAGAACACATTCTTATTTACAATGACGGCTCGTCGAGCAGCCAATCCCGGACGACGCTGGGCCAAATGTTTGCCGCCCAATCACGGCCGGTTGTGATACAGCCTGGAATTGATCCATGGTGTCTGTAGTGACATCTGAAGCACTGAGATGCAGTGTCTTAGACCGCTGTGCCACTCGGGAGCCCCGAAGCATTTATTATTAGCTGTGTGCTAATATTGCCCCATTCCTGTGCTAAGATTCTCAGGAACACTAATCTGTTTTCCTTTACAATGCTCTCAAGCTGTGCAGGACTCGTTAGAGCAGAGAGTGGACATGACCGGGCATAATCAGACTGGGGAGGACAGCACCACAAAATTGAAAGTAATTATGTTATTTTCTACACAAAATTATTGCCTGGTGATCTTCTGATCACTTCCCAATACCTTTCTGAATATTTCAGTCACTTCAAATCATACGTCCTTCAGACTGAAATGCTGTCAAAGTACTGTCAGACTGTCAGACAAAGTACTGTCAGACTGTCTGTAACGATGTYCGTCTGAGGAAGAAGGAGTAGACCAAAGCGCAGCGTGGTACGTGTTCATGATGTTTATTATCACCTGAACACTGAAACAAAAACAAAAGTGGAACAAAACGCAACAGTTCTGTCAGATACTCACACAAAACAGAAAACAACTACCCACAAAACACAGATGGGAAAAGGCTACCTAAGTATGGTTCTCAATCAGAGACAACGATAGACAGCTGCTTCTGATTGAGAACCACACCCAGCCAAACACACAGAAATAGAAAACATAGAACACAAAACATAGAATGCCCACCACAACTCACTCCCTGACCAAACCAAAATACAGACATAAAAAGGATCTCTAAGGTCAGGGCGTGACACTGTCAGACAAAGTACTGTCAGACAAAGTACTGTCAGACTGTCAGACAAAGTACTGTCAGACTGTCAGACAAAGTACTGTCAGACTGTCAGACAAAGTACTGTCAGACTGTCAGACAAAGTACAGTCAGACTGTCAGACAAAGTACTGTCAGACAAAGGTTCTATATGCTGTATTACTTTTTTCAGAGAGTGTAATGGTTGGACCATGTCCTATAACCGATTAGTAGGAATTGTCAATGGGTAGGGGCTATGGGTCTATCTGTGATTGACTGTATGACTATTTTAACACACATTTGTAGTGTGTGTAGCGGCAGTGGTCACCAACCATCTTCCTGGAGATCTATTCTCTGGTAGATTTTCACCCCAACCATCACAAATAACACAAATGATTCTGCCAAAGAAGTTGTTGTTGAGAAGCTAGGTGTTGTTGAGAAGCTAGGTGTAGTTGAGAAGCAATGTGTTGTTGAGAAGCTAGGTGTCGTTGAGAAGCTAGGTGTCGTTGAGTAGCTAGGTGTCGTTGAGTAGCTAGGTGTCGTTGAGTAGCTAGGTGTCGTTGAGAAGCTAGGTGACGTTGAGAAGCTAGGTGTCGTTGTGAAGCTAGGTGTCATTGAGAAGCTATGTGTTGTTGAGAAGCTAGGAGTCGTTGAGAAGCTAGGTGTCGTTGAGTAGCTAGGTGTCGTTGAGAAGCTAGGTGTCGTTGTGAAGCTAGGTGTCGTTGAGAAGCTAGGTGTCGTTGAGAAGCTAGGTGACGTTGAGAAGCTAGGTGTTGTTGTGTGTGCGTGTGTAGTAAGTTTGAAATACTACCTCTTCCACCTTTCACAGATTGTAGTTGTGTATAGTAATGTCACTATTGGAGAAAGCTGGTGATGACAATGTAGATAAAAGCACTAGTTATTTAACTTTCTACCATCRATCRCTACTCTGGTGCCGCTCTGGACCTCCTACCTGATTATGTTTAGCTAACACCCTCTAACTTTCACCATCATCTGTTTTCATCCCACAGGAACACCTTACAGAGCTTTAGCACATGTAAAACAATAACTTGAGAAGATACGTCCATGCCGTGATTTAGACTTTCATTATAATCTTGTTTTACGATATGTTTATTATGTTATGTAAATAACTGACAATATAATGTATTCCTGCAGGAGGTGGGTGGATGGGGTCTTCCTGGTGCTTACATCTACGTTATTTATTTGTGAATATTATTTTTTATGCATTATGTATGCCTATTGTTTTGATGGCAAAACAAAGTAGCCTACACACCTATGGAAGTTTGTCGCTTTTAGGGTCCAACTTCAACTCCAACTGAAAGGTTTAATACCATGTGCCTTTTGTTGTCGTTTTTTTTGAASGGGTAAGGGGATGGGCTTTAGGTTATTCTATCAGCCAATCAGGGCTGCATATATAACTATATTCAAATTTGTATCCCTACGCCCACACAATCGGACTGAGCCTTTCAGTGACCCAAGGAGGCTCAGGGAAATAAATGATAAAAAATRTATTTTGAGGTATTATATTACAAAAATAAACACATACAGTGATTTATTTGACATAAAGTGATGATTTCGAAAAACATTTTAAAAAGATAGCATGGGGGCTTTAATATTGAAGTCATGCAACAGCCAGGGGATATCTGTGAGACACCTACAACAGTCTCATGTCCCAGACACCAGGTGATTATACTACAGCCAGAGGACCTTAAATTGTAAGATTTTAACATTTACCAAAGACACATTATGAAATACACAWTATGAAAAAATAGCCTCCATCTATTTAGAATAGAACAAAATCAAGATGTTTTACACCTAAATGTTTCTTAAAACATATTATTGATGAGTTTCTACATCTAGTCATAGTGAATGGGCCATTTTAAAAGATGTGAAACAGTGTTTTCCTCATATAAGTGGACAGATGATGAGGTAAGGGTTGTGGTTGGGTTGTTCCCTGGAGGAGCTAACTAATTGTTGGAACTAGATGGGGAACTGGAAGGACAGAGACTGCCCACAGTCGCCCACACACAAATGTTACATATTCCAATGAGCAATCTGGTCCGTCTGTATACCAAGAAACTTCACACGATGGGAATTTATTATGCAAGTGATTGTGACCATAAACAAGTCTGTTTTTTGTTAAATAATTCCAGAACATCTCATTATGATATTATGTATTATATAATGTTCTCTATTGCCTGTTTCTTTCAGAAGCTGAAATTGCCAAGGTGAAGATGATTGACAAGGTGAAGATGATTGACAGGTGAAGATGATTGACAAGGTGGAGATGATTGACAAGGTGAAGATGATTGACAAGGTGAAGATGATTGACAGGTGAAGATTATTGACAAGGTGGAGATGATTGACAAGGTGGAGATGATTGACAAGGTGGAGATGATTGACAGGTGGAGATGATTGACAAGGTGGAGAAGATTGACAAGGTGGAGATGATTGACAAGGTGGAGATGATTGACAGGTGGAGATGATTGACAGGTGGATATGATTGACAAGGTGGAGATGATTGACAGGTGGAGATGATTGACAAGGTGGAGATGATTGACAAGGTGGAGATGATTGACAAGGTGGAGATGATTGACAAGGTGGAGATGATTGACAGGTGGAGATGATTGACAAGGTGGAGATGATTGACAAGGTGGAGATGATTGACATTGGTCATCCATTCTACCGGTAAGATATGGGTCTTTCTATCTGTTATACAGAGCTTCTAGAGGAATGACGTTTTCCTGTGTGTCCAGGCCCTCCGATCTAGACCCAAACATCTTGATTGCTAAAAACTATACCTGTTATAGATTTTACTACTGTCTTCAAAGAGGGAAGATTCCTGTGGAAGTACTGTACCAGTCTAGCTCTCTCCCTATACATTCTGACTATAGTCAGACACTTTCACTTGGTGACTTTCTGTATATATTTAGTGAATTAGTTGACAATTTCTGCAGTTTTGGGTTGAGGATGTTCAATGTCTAATTCAGTCCAAGGGCTACACTTACATTCAGATGATCCCCTACTCATTCTCTCATTATCTCAATTCTCTGTGTTCTCATTCTCTCATTCTCTCATTCTCTCATTCTCTCATTCTCTCATTCTCTCATTATTTCATTCTCTCATTCTCTCGTTCTGTCATTCTCTGTGTTCTCATTCTCTCATTCTGTCATTCTCTCATTCTCTCATTCTGTCATTCTCTGTGTTCTCATTCTGTCATTCTCTCAGTTCTCTCATTCTCTCATTCTGTCATTCTCTCAGTTCTCTCATTCTCTCATTCTGTCATTCTCTCAGTTCTCTCATTCTATCATTCTTTCATTCTCTCAGTTCTCTCATTCTCTCATTCTCTCATTCTATCATTCTATCATTCTCTCATTCTGTCATTCTCTCATTCTATCATTCTATCATTCTCTCAATCTTTCAATCTGTTCTTCATCTGTTTTAACATAATACATCCTACAGTGTGTCTAATCATCAGATCATAAGTCATGAATATTGAATTATTTTGAGAGGGACTGGATGCTATTTAGCTCTGGCAATAAAAGCTATCTGAGTGATTTAGCTCCTGTGAGTACATGTCTACCAAGAAGGACACCAGAGGACTAATGGTTTGTCTGAATGTGAACTGAATTCAAAAGGCATAGTGATTTGCACAGTTTACACACACACACACACACACACACACACACACACACACACACACACACACACACAACACACACACACACACACACACACACACACACACACACACACACACTCAGCCCACACACTCCCCCGTGTTTCCCCTGCCTCTGCTCTCCTCAGATGTAAGACACATGACATTAAAGGGGAGCTCTCAGTGTGGGTTCCTCATATGGGTAGAGTGTATGTGTGTGTGTGTCTGTGTGGGAGAGAGAAGGAAGCCATCCAAAGCGCCAGACCCATTGGTCCATGCTCACTGTATGTGTGCCCTACTGGAGGCTCTCGTACTGGGATATGCTTACTCCCACGCCGGGGTAGAGGCTGGGGATGAGTGGGAGAGGGAGTGGGAGGAGATGACAGAGAGAGAAAGGGAGTGGGAGGAGAGGACAGAGAGAGAAAGAGAGGAGAAAGGGAGTGGGTGGGAAGAGTGGGTAGAGGTCGGTGAGTCAGATGGAACTGCTGCCTCGAACAAGGGAGCTCTCTGCCCTACAACATATAGAAGGGGTTTTAGCTAGCGTACACACACATTATTACACGTTACTACATTATTCCATATGTGTTATTTCAAAGTTTTGATGTTTTCACTATTATTCTATAATTTAGAAAATAGTATATAATAAAGAAAAACCCTTGAATGAGTAGGTATTTTAAAACGTTTGACCGGCAGTGTACAATACATGTAAAGTTCATTAGAGGGTTTGTCATCCTGTCTGTCTGCATTCTACATCTCTTCTCAGGCAGATGTTGCAGCTCAGACACTGTTGGCAGAATACTGCTCTGAGTCGTCTGTGTTCTCACACTTTACCATGTCTTCTATGTGACCTCTATGTTCTCACAGGGCTGTGACGTAATTAAGCAATAAGGCACGAAGGGGTGTGGTATACGGCCAATATACCACGTCTAAGGGCTGTTCTAAAGGACGACGCAAAGCGGAGTGCCTGGATACAGCCCTTAGCCGTGGTATATTGGCCATATACCATAAACCCCCGAGGTGCCATATTGCTATTACTAACTGGTTACCAACGTAATTAGAGCAGTAAAAATACATGTTTTGTCAAACCCGTGGTTTACGGTCTGATATACCACAGCTGTCAGCCAATCAGCATTCAGGGCTCGACCACCCAGTTTAAAATAAATTATATATATATTTACATTTGAAGTCGAAAGTTTACATACGCTTAGGTTGGAGTCATTAAAACTCGTTTTTCAACCACTCCACAAATTTCTTGTTAACAAACTATAGTTTTGGCAAGTCGGTGAGGACATCTACTTTTTACATTAAGTAATTTTTCCAGTGGGTCAAAAGTTTACATACACTAAGTTGACTGTGCCTTTAAACAGCTTGGGAAATTCCAGAAAATTATGTAATGTCTGTAGAAGCTTCTTATAGGTAAATTGATATAATTTKAGTCAATTGGAGGTGTACCTATGGATGTATTTCAAGGCCTACCTTCAAACTCAGTGCATCTTTGCTTGACATCATGGGAAAATCTAAAGAAATCAGCCAAGACCTCAGAAAAATAATTGTAGACCTCCACAAGTCTGGTTCATCCTTGGGAGCAATTTCCAAATCCCTGAAGGTACCACGTTCATCTGTACTAACAATAGTACACAAGTATAAACACCATGCGACCACGCAGCCGTCATACCGCTCAGGAAGAAGACTTGTTCTGTCTCCTAGAGATGAACGTACTTTGGTGCGAAAGGTGCAAATCAATCCCAGAACAACAGCGAAGGACATTGTGAAGATGATGGAGGAAACAGGTACAAAAGTATCTATATCCACAGTAAAACAAGTCCTATACCGATATTATCTAAAGCCGCTCACCAAGGAAGAAGCCACTGCTCCAAAACTACCATAAAAAAAGCCAGAATACGGTTTGCACCTGACAATGGGGACAAAGATCGTACTTTTTGGAGAAATGTTCTCTGGTCTGATGAAACAGAAATAGAACTGTTTGGCCATAATGACCATTGTTATGTTTGGAGGAAGAAGGGGGAGGCTTGCAAGCCGAAGAACACCATCCCAACCGTGACGCACGGGGGTGGCAGCATCATGTTGTGGGGGTGCTTTGCTGCAGGAGGGACTGGTGCACTTCACAAAATAGATGGCATCATGAGGGAGGAAAATTATGTGGATATATTGAAGCAACATCTCAAGACATCAGTCGGGATGTTAAAGCTTGGTCCCAAATGGGTCTTCCAAATGGACAATGACCCCAAGCATACTTCCAAAGTTGTGGCAAAATGGCTAAGGACAACAAAGTCAAGGTATTGGAGTGGCCATCACAAAGCCTTGACCTCAATCCTATAGAAAATGTGTGGGTAGAACTGGAAATTTGGAAGCAAAGAGGCCTACAAACCTGACTCAGTTACACCAGCTCTGTCAGGAGGAATGGGMCAAAATTCATCCAACGTATTGTGTGAAGCTTGTGGAAGGCTACCCGAAACGTTTGACCCAAGTCAAAAAATGTAAAGGCAATGCTACCAAATACTAATTAAGTGTATGTAAACTTCTGACCCACTGGGAATGTGATGAAAGAAATAAAAGCTGAAATAAATCCCTCTACTATTATTCTAACATTTCCCATTATTAAAATAAAGTGGTGATCCTAACTGACCTAAGACAGGGAATTTTTACTAGAATTAAATATCAGGAATTGTGAAAAACGGAGTTTAAATGTATTTGGCTAAGGTGTATGTAAACTTCTGACTTCAACTGTATATACTGTACACACACACATGCCCACACACACCATGGCTTCCATTAGCCGATAGTAGCAGGTGTTTGGCCGATAAAACATTTGGAAAGCTCATAAATAAAATTGCCGCTGATCAATTGTCCCTGAGAATAACAAAAAATCCCATTGCGAAGTAATGCTTTTTAGTCTATTCSTTTATTTAAATACCAGTTGATGTCTATACATTTGACTGGTCATGCTTATCAATCTATAGGTTACTTTGCATCATTTTGTGGAATTAAATTGGTGCGTGTACAGTATATTCGTTCTGTATTTTATTAATCTCACGTGTACGACATGCAGATACAGAGCCTTTGAGCAGTAAATCTGTCAGAAAGCGTGAGAGCTGCTGCAGAAGCATCTCAAACAGCAAACATAGGCATCTGATGGCAGGTTTCATCAGCACTTTTCAATGAGCTGGAAGTAGTATGCATTTTGAAAACATACAGTATACTAAATTGTTTGAAACCTGAACTTTTTACTACATATTATGAGGCATGTCTTAGCTTGCTTCAAAGTAGCCAAAATCAGTCATATTAGCAACCAATGCTACTTCTTTCATATTAGACCCTGTTTCTACATTTCGACTGGATTTTTTTTATTCATGTCACATGAAACCGCTCGCACGTATTTTCTCACTAATTGCGTTTTGGAACAAACATTCCCCAGTCTACTCTGCCTTGTGTGCATTGCTGCGCTTATAATGTGAAGAAATAGTAGTTGATTAACATTTTAAGATAAACCTTCTGATCTGTTGCATCAGWCTCATTGCTTTGTAAGGTTTTATTTTTTAATGTAGCCTAGGCCTACTGATTTTGGGATCTATCATCTGTCCCGGAGTCTGTTTGGAATAGGATATTTCTTTCTCGAAAAGCTGACCAATAAAATAGGTTAACTTCTCTACTATGGGGGATAGTAGATTGACGTAGACTAGTGATTTTTCTGTTCGTTACTCGTCTTGTTGTCTGAGGAAAAGTAMATGTGGACAGTTATTCTAACATCTTCAAAGTGTGAATCAGAATTTGGTAAGAAGGACGGCAAATCGTTGCATCCTCACCTTRCATGTTCTGTTAATATGAATTACCATAATGTAAATGTGGTTTTAAGTCATTCTGAGCACCGTGGGTRGACATAATGTAAATGTGGTTTTAAGTCATTCTGAGCACCGTGGGTAGACGTGGTGGACGTCCTAATCAGGCTACGCACCCAATGCCTATGGGTCCGGTGAATTTAAATGCTGCTGGTCAAATGTCCGGTGCCACATTTTCCTAATGGAAACCTAGACAAACACACACACACACACACACACACACACACACACACCCACACCACACCACACACAAACCACACACACACACACACACACACACACACACACACACACACACACACACACACACACACACACACACACACACACACACACACACACACACACACACACACACACACACACACACACACACACACACACACACACACACACAGCCATTAGTCATAAAGTGGAGCACCAGGAACAGAGGAACAACAGACAGATGCATTGTCCTGATCTTTCTCCGACGCAGCTTTAGTCATACTGGACATGACTGTGTGAATTGCAATGTTTGTGGCAAATAACAAAACGCATACAGTATAACACAGTGGCAGGTAGCCTAGTGGTTAAGAGCATTGGGACAGTAACAGAAATGTTGCTGGTTTGAATCCCCGAGCCGACTAGGTAAAAAATGTGTCAATGTTCCCTTGAGCAAGACACTTAACCCTAATTAATCCTGTAAGTCACTCTAGATAAGAATGACTCAAATGTATGCTAATCTGGACTGTGTTCATTAGGGTCTATAATGGAAAAGCAAAATGAGCTTTACCATTATGGTCCCTCCTTGTTTCAGTCCCTTTTCTTCTGTTTGGTGCCTAATGAACACAACCCTACACATGAGACTGTGTAACGTGGCTCTGTTTCCAGAATCATATCGTAATCATTTTGTAGAGGAAAACATTGTGTAATCAGAGACCGAACATGAAGGGTGCCGGGTCCAGAAGTCTGGTCCTCACATCCCTCTATCACATGCAATGGCACGAGCCAGAGGACAATACAAGAAAACCAGGAAGTCAAACCAGGGAGGGAGAGACCACTCTGACACTGTGGGGGGGGGGGGGCATACATATTCACGGACATACATATTCATGCACACACTTACATACACACATACTCACATAATCAGTTCCTGGATTCCCCTGAGGGAAACAGGAAGTGAGACGTACAGAGACAGCCGTGCACTGCAGGAAGTAGACCCTGTGACATTCCATCCCTGAACAGCTGTGAAAAGAATCCTTTTTTCTCTCTCTCTTTGTCTTTTTCACTATGTATCTATTCAATTTCAATTCAATTTAAGGGCTTTATTGGCTATGGCAACATATGTTTACATTACCAAGGCAAGTGAAATAGATAATAAACAAAAGTGAAACAAAGAATAAAAAATGTATAGTAAACATTACACTTACAAAAGTCTCAAAAGAATAAAGACATTTCAAATGTCATATTATGTATACAGTACCAGTCAAAAGTTTGGTCACATCTACTCATTAAAACCTCTTAAGGATCGGGACCTTTTTCTTCAATTTTCGCCTAAAATGACATACCCAAATCTAACTGCCTGTAGGACCAGAACCTGAAGCAAGGATATGCATATTCTTGATACCATTTGAAAGGAAACACTTTGAAGTTTGTGGAAATGTGAAATTAATGTAGGTGAATATGACACATTAAATCTGGTAAAAGATAATACAAACCAAAAAACATTTGTTTTCTACTTTTAATGTTTTATCATCTTTGAAATGCAAGAGAAAGGCCATAATATAATATTGCAGTTTAGGCGCAATTTATATTTTGGTCACTAGATGGCAGCAGTGTGTATGCACTGTTTCAGATTGATCCAGTGAAGCATTGCAATATTGCACAGTATTTTGTATCAAGTCTGCCCAAATGTGCCGAATTGGTCAATTGATACATTTTCAAGTACATAACTATAGAGAACATACAAAAATTATATGGTAATATAACATTTTAGTTTGCACACTCGCAGGAATGTCATACATGATGGATCATTAGCTTATACACTAACTTTCACACATCTAGACAGCTGGACATGGTGGGTGGGGTCAAACTGTAGACCCCAATTCCTACATTTGAATATAAAAATTGATTTTATCAAACTAAACTATGCTACATTTTATCTCTGGGACCCTCAGGATGACAAATCAGAGCCAGATTAATGTAAGTACATTATTTACCTTCAGAGGTGAATGTATCAAACCAGTTGCCGCGATTAAAGGTGGTTTGTTGTTTTTGCACTCTCCTCAAACAATAGCATTGTATTTTGTCAATGTAATAGCTACTGTAAATTGGACAGTGCAGTTATTAGATTAACAATAATTTAAGCCTTCTGCCCTTATAAGACATGTCTATGTCCTGGAAAGTTTGCTGTTACTTACAAYGTCATTCTAGTCACAATTCTAGTCTAAACCATCCTGGTATAGGGACACCGATCCCGAGGGTTTTCTTTATTTTTACTATTTTCTACGTTGTAGAATAATAGTGAAGACATCAAAACTATGAAATAACACACATGGAATCAATATATTTTAGATTTTAGATTCTTCAAAGTAGTCACCCTTTGCCTTGATGACAACTTGCACACTATTGGCATTCTCTCAACCAGTTTCATGAGGTACCTGGAATGCATTTAAATTAACAGGTGTGGGAGAGGTTGGAGGGAGGGGTGTGTGTGGGGGTTTTTGTGAGAGAGAGAGAGCGAGACAGAGCAGGAAACCCTGCTCGGTGTGGCAGAGGAGAATGGAATGTTTAAAAAGAACACGCTTCGCCTGCAAACGTCCAGGATGAGGGCGTCTGCTCGTCCCACTGTGTCTGTGTGTGTGGGGGGTGGAGAGGGAGGCTGTGACTCTCATGTTGGCTTGTCCACTCACAGATACATGAGGGGAAGCCTGACCAAAGAAACAAGGAAATGAACTGTGTGTATGTAGAGGTAGACTAGAGACAGAGAGGACACCCATGGTGAGAGAGAGAGAGAGAGAGAGAGAAAGAGAGAGAGAGATGCCATCAGCTGCATTTCCTCTGACACCTTGTTTCTTGGAAGGGGAAAAGGAAGAGAGGAGTTAAGGAGACGGAATGGGACACAGAGGCAGACTAGTAGGCTCCTTTAAAGAGTCTCACACACACCTTCAGGGCACCACTCGACACACACATACTCTGCCACCTTCAATCCACCTCCCACACAGTGTGTACCACCCACACACACTTCCACCCATCTACAGAGCGCCACTGTCTTTAAACCCACCCTCACTACATCATACCCCACCCAGACCAACACAACGGATCAATTCCTCTTGCTTTGTATACAGGAGTACTACTATTAATATAGTGGTACTACTTAATCTATTACTACCACTATGACTACTACCCCAGTAGTCAAAACTGATTGATATAATGACTATATAGTATTACTACGACTTAATCTATTACTACCACTATGACTACTACCCCAGTAGTCAAAACTGATTGATATAATGACTATATAGTATTACTACGACTTCATCTGTTACTACCACTATGACTACTACCCTGTCCGATTCAAATAAGGGTTTTGATTTTGGTCTTAAACTGGTTGTTATGATGTCACTTCAACCAACTTGTGCCTGCTGGGACTACTACTACTCTTAGTACTACTACACACTACTTGTAGAATGATTCTACTACATAACGTTAGTCATGTGCTGGCCGTCCCTGGTGTACTTTGTGTGTCGTGCCTGGCTCAAGGCAAGGTCTCTGTGCTCACTGCAGTGTGTTAATCAGCCCAGGGCTTCCATGGAACTGTCTGTCTGTTTCTCACTGTGCTTTTAAAAGAGCAGGACAGAAAGACCAGACATACTGACACCCTCACTCACTCACACATCCACACACCCGGGAGGCCAGTGGGGTAGAAGGTTAAACAAGCGGTGCTATCTGGAGAGAGAGAGAGAAGGCAGTGTGACTATGACATCATGGCTGCATCTCTCACGCTCCCTCTGTCCCTCTGTCACTCTGTCACTCTGCTCCCTCCATCTCTCCATCCCTTTTTCTCTCTGCTCCCTCTGTCCCTCTGTCACTCTGCTCCCTCTAATCCCTCTGTCCCCCTATTCCTCTGTCACACTGCTCCCTCCATCTATCCATCTCTCTGCTCCCTCTGTCTTTCTGTCACTGCTCCCTCGGTCACTCTGCTCCCTCTATCTCTCTGTCCCCCTATTCCTCTGTACCTCTGCTCCCTCCATCTCTCAATCTTTCTGCTCCCTCTGTCCTTCTGTTCCCTCTGTCATTCTGCTCCCTCTGTCCTTCTGCTCCCTCTGTCCTTCTGCTCCCCCTGTCCTTCTGTTCCCTCTGTCCTTCTGCTCCATCTGTACCTCTGTCCTTCTGCTCCCTCTGTACCTCTGTCCATCTGCTCCCTCTGTCCTTCTG
>NC_036839.1:41403604-41413385 GCF_002910315.2 Salvelinus sp. IW2-2015 | reverse complement strand
TGTTCCCTCTGTTCCCTGCCTCTGCTCTCTTCTGCTCCCTCTGTCCTTCTGCTCCCCTCTTCCTTCTGCTGCCCGCTGTGTCCTTCTGTCTGTGCCCTGCTGTCCTTTCTGTTCCCTCTGTCCTTCTGCTCCCTCTTGTCCTTCTGCTCCCGCTGTCCTTCTACTCCCTCTGTCCTTCTGCTCCCTATGTCTCTAGGCTAGATGACACCGCCAAGCCTAATATAATAAATCAGCAAGTCTGCCATACAGACAGACACACATACAGAAACATAGAGACAAACACACAACCAGGGACAGGGGTCTGGTCTGGCACGCTCTCTCTCGGCTGAGGCTCTGTTACATCAGCCTGTCCTCAGCTGACTGAGACATTCCAACATGGCTGTGAAAGAGTCTTATTTAGAGAGGAAGTGATGTGTGTGCGTATGTGTGTGTGTGTGTGTGGTGTGTGTGTGTGTTGTGTGTGTGTGTGTGTGTGTGTGTTGTGTGCGTGTGCGAGTGCGTGGGCACATTTCCATGGGATCATTGTCATCACAGGCTAAAGGTATCCTCTGTGCTCTGCAGTGTGACGCCACTAGGTTATTGATTGTGTGTTTTGGCATCATGTTGCTATGACTGTCAAGAGCTGATGCAATATATTGACACCGTAGATCACAAACAATTTAAGTTAACATATTACAGTTGCATTGATTATTTTTTACCATTATTGAGTCGTTCCACCAATTCGGTGCCTTTTGAGATGTGTAAACTTGGTGAGGAAAAAAACATTTGATTTCACCTAATTTTACCATTCTGTCATAAAGAGTACACGTTCAACTTCATAAAAAACATGTTTTCCAATTGCAAGAGGTTAAATAAAAAATTACTATATTAAGTGCTTATTAAGTGCAAATAAGCATAAATATAGCTATCAAATTAAAGTGCTCTATAAGTGCCGACAATAAAGCTAGTACAGTTGACCGTACAGTAGTAAAGCTGACCACAGGCTGACGTCAGGTACGTAACAGTGAAACAGGTGACGAACAGCTGACCAACAGGTGACTTACAGTGACCGAAGTAGTAACAAAGGCTGACCTACAGGTGACCGTAACAGGGCTGACCGTACAGGTGACCGTAACAGGCTGAAACAGGCTGACCGTAACAGGGTGACCGTAACAGGCGACCAACAGGCTGACCGTAACAGGGCTGACCGTACAGGTGCCCGTAACAGGGCTGACAACAGGGCTGACCGTAACAGGCTGACCGTAACAGGGACCGTACAGGGCTGACCGTAACAGGGACGTACATGGACCGTAAAGCTGACCGTAAAGGCTGACCGTAAACAGGTGACGTAACCTGACCGTAACAGGGTGACCGTAACAGGTGACCGTAACAGGGCTGACCGTAACAGGGCTGACCCAACAGGGCTGACCGTAACAGGGCTGACCGTAACAGGGTTGACCGTAAACAGGGCTGACCGTAACAGGGCTGACCGTAACAGGGTTGACCGTAACAGGCTGACCCCAACAGGCTGACCGTAACTGGCTGACCGTAACAGGGTGACCGTAACAGGGCTGACCCAACAGGGCTGGACCGTAACAGGGTGGACCGTAACATGGTGACCGTAACAGGGCTGACCCCAACAGGGTGACCGTAACAGGGCTGACCCCAACAGGCTGACCGTAACAGGCTGACCGTAACAGGGTGACCGTAACAGGGTCCGTAACAGGGCTGACCGTAGCAGGTCTGACCGTAACAGGGCTGACCCCAACAGGGCTGACCGTAACAGGGCTGACCGTAACAGGGTTGACCGTAACAGGGCTGACCGTAACAGGGCTGACCGTAACAGGCTTGACCGTAACAGGGCTGACCACAGGGCTGACCGTAACAGGGGCTGACCGTAACAGGGCTGACCGTAACAGGGTGGACCGTAAACAGGGCTGACCGTTAACAAGGCTGACCGTAACAGGGCTGACCGTAACAGGGCTGGAACCGAACAGGGCTGACCGTAACACGGCTTGACCGTAACAGGGCTGACCGTAACAGGCTGACCCCAACAGGGCTGACCGTAACATGGCTGACCCCAACAGGGCTGACCGTAACAGGGCTGACCGTAACAGGGCTGACCGTAACAGGTTGACCGTAACAGGGCTGACCCAACAGGGCTGACCGTACAGGCTGACCGTAACAGGGCTGACCGTAACAGGCTGGACCGTAACAGGGCTGACCGTAACAGGCTGACCGTACAGGGCTGACCGTAACAGGGTGACCGTAACAGGGTGACCGTAACACGGTGACCGTAACAGGGGCTGACCGTAACAGGGCTGACCGTAACAGGGCTGACCCCAACAGGGCTGACCGTAACAGGGCTGACCGTAACAGGTGTGACCGTAACAGGGCTGACCCCAACAAGGGCTGACCGTAAACAGGGCTGACCGTAACAGGGCTGACCGTAACAGGGCTGACCGTAACAGGTGACCGTAACCACCCCCCAAGGCTGACCAACAGGGCTGACCTAAAGGGCTGACCGTAACAGTGGCTGACCGTAACTGGCTGACCGTAACAGGGCCTGACCGTAACAGGCTGACCCAACAGGGCTGACCGTAACATGGCTGACCGTAACAGGGTGACCGTAACAGGGCTGACCTAACAGGGCTGACCGTAACAGGCTGACCGTAACAGGGCTGACCGAACAGGCTGACCGTAACAGGGCTACCGTAACAGGGCTGACCGTAACCAGGGCTGACCGTAACAGGGCTGACCGTAACAGGGCTGACCGTAACAGGGCTGACCGTAACAGGGCTGACCGTAACAGGGCTGACCGTAACAGGGCTGACGTGTTCTGCTCTAATGGATCACAAAACACCACAAAACGTCCATAGAGAGTAGAACCAGCCCACCTGCTTTCACACTATCATTTGACTAGTAGATGTTCAATGTGTCTTCTGATAGAAAAAATTGCAAGGAATAGTATCACCATATTGAAATGAGAGTTTAGTTCACAGGGTGACCTTAAAATGAATCACTAATCACGTGAAATAAATACTTTATAATTACTTTGACAAAGCAACAAAATAACTAGGTCTTTACATTGATGGGAAAAACTTTGAGAAATGTCGGGGTGTAGTTGGTTAAAGTCTTCCTGGAAGTCAAAGGGTGCACAGAATACTGAATTATGACACTTTAACACGTCTTTATTTTTTATTTTTTTTAAATCTGATTTATTGAATTCTGACATCCAGCCAACTTGAAGCAACTGTGGGAAGCATTGGAGTCAACATGGGCCAGAATTGTGGGCGGGGGGTAGCCTGGTGGGTAGGAATGTTTTGGCCAGGTTGAAGGCCGCTTCATCAACAAAAATATACTTGTGATGTTCACAGCAGCATCAAACACCAACACCCGTTAAAAATGTATTGTGGTTAGTTATTTTTACACTATAGTTCCAGTATGATATTGTGAAGTATCATGTGCATTAATAGTAACAGTAATACAGTATATAGTGCTGTACCGGAACATACTCGACCAGCAGTTGTTTCACCTGGTCGTTGTTTCTCTCCAAAAGGCACCAGATAAATGTGCTTCGTCTGTCATTCCTGTCTCTCACCATTTCCACCACGGCCCACTCCTGCTGATCGGTCAGCACCCGGGCCACGGACAACACCATGCGGTCTTCTGTCCATTCTGACGGTAGAACAGAGTTTACTGTCAATAGATCATACTGGAACAATACTGGAACATGTTTAGTGAATTTACATGCATTACAACGTCAATTACTGTAAATGTAACGGTGAAGCATAGTTCACATCCTGCAGACTAACCAGTCTCTGACAGGATCCATACTCACCTCTTTGACAGGACCCATGCCCACCTCTTTGACAGGATCCATGCCCACCTCTTTGACAGGATACATGCCCGACCTCTCTGACAGGGCCCATGCCCACCTCTTTGACAGGATCCATGCCCACCTCTTTGACAGGAATCCCATGCCCACTCCTCTGACAGGATCCATGCCCACCTCTCTGACAGGGCCCATGCCCACCTCTTTGACAGGAATCCATGCCCACCTCTCTGACAGGATCCATGCCCACCTCTTTGACAGGATCCATGCCCACCTCTTTGACAGGATCCATGCCCACCTCTTTGACAGATCATGCCCACTTTGGCAGGATCCATGCCACCTCTCTGACAGGATCCATGCCCACCTCTTTGACAGGATCATGCCCCTTTGACAGGATCCATGCCCACCTCTTTGACAGGATCCATGCCCACCTTCTTTGACAGGGCCATGCCCACCTCTTTGACAGGATCCTGCCACCTCTTTGACAGGGATCCATGCCACTCTTTGACAGGACCCATGCTCACCTCTTGCAGGATCCAGGCCCACCTCTTTTGACAGAGCATGCCCACATCTTTGACAGGATCTATGCCCACATCTTTGACAGGATCCATGCCCACCTCTTTGACAGGATCCATGCCCACCTCTTTGACAGGATCCATGCTCACCTCTTTGACAGGACCCATGCCCACCTCTTTGACAGGATCCATGCCCACCTCTTTGACGGATCTATGCTCACCTCTTTGACAGGATCCATTCCCACCTCTTTGACAGGACCCATGCCCACCTCTTTGACAGGATCCATGCCCACCTCTTTGACAGGATCCATGCCCACCTCTTTGACAGGATCCATGCCACCTCTTTGATCTCTTTGATCATTATGTATGGTTATCATGTATCATACATGTCATTTAGATATTTATACTTTACACAACACACACTTTTTTTCTGTAGTTCAAAATCCATATGTCTATCCAAATGTGTCCCTCACTTCTACGGTCTTTTAGCCAGTCATGGCTCTGAGTCATGCTAGCTAAACCACACTAACGCTAGCTAGCTAACATACTGTAGCTGAGAGTCACCCACTGAACACAATGAGTCTTTATAAACCAAGGTTGAAGCAAAGCAGATTTGTATGTAACATCACGGAGAAGAAAAAATACTTTCTAAATAATGGGCCATTTAGTTATTATAAAAATGAGCAAACGCTGTGTGCATTAAGGAAATAGAAGCCTGGCTCAAATAGAAGCCTGGCTCAAATAGAAGCCTCTCTAAAAAGCGCCTGTTGTGTTCAGCGAAATAAGCATATAAACGCCCAGGCTATTAATAACATTTTTACAGTATACTGTAAATGAATAATCAGATATTTGTAATTCCAGAACAAGGAATTACATAATTATAACATACTAATTTACTCAAATATAAATGTAAAATCATTGTTTTTAAATTCACCAATGGGGAAACAAAAGTCAGCTGGTATGAGGTTTACTGAGGTTTCTGTTAACCTTTAACTTTATTTGTTTTATTCATTATAACAAATAAACTATATACATTTTATACAGATTTTGTTGAAATAATTTAAAACATGTATTTAGCTGTTCAGAATGAGTACAGTTTAAGAAAACACATTAAGTCTAAACATCAAGACTATAAAATAATTAAACACAGCCTCTTTCAAACCCCCTCTTCTACATAAATATCACTCATCCTAATCAATACCAGAGGAATAGAGGAAACTCTGACATTTCAGTTCTTGCTCCACTATTACACCATTCTAGCTAAATAAAGGTAATTCCAGCTGTTTGTCCCTCACTTCTACGGTCTTTTAGCCAGTCATGGCTCTGAGTCATGCTAGCTAAACCACACTAACGCTAGCTAGCTAACATACTGTAGCTGAGAGTCCCACTGAACACAATGAGAGACAGACAGAGAGCGTATAGTTTCACTCTGCTGCTGACACATGGCAAGCTGTGATTCACACACACACCCTCATCCACCCTCCGTACATTGTGTAGTAATGGGTTTCCTACAGCCCCACCCAACCGCTATGCATTCTGTAGTAATGGGTTTCCTACAGCCCCACCCAACCGCTATGCATTGTGTAGTAACTGGGTTTTCTTGAGCCCTACCCAGTTACCATTCTCTCTCAATAACAATAACTGTATAGAAAATTCCAGAACTTTAAATGTATATTATACTCATATATATTTGACCTGATTTTAAATGAGCTAATTCATTGGCTACTTCAGTAATTGAGATGTCCTACTTCAGTCCATGTCTTTTGAAAGAGTAGATTTGTATTACTAGTGTGTATACATCTGTAGTAACCTGAAGAGCCCCTACAACCTGACCACAGCCTTACACACACAGCTCTTCTGGCTTTTCAAATCAAGACCACTTTACTTTTTGCACAGTTCTGCCACTGAACACGGTCTGGTGTCTCTGTACTTGTGCTGATTGGCTGAGTTAGCCAAAAACGCCAGTGCTTAGTATCATGAGCAGGCATTTCTATTGGAGTGGCAGTTTCCGAGCTCCTTCCTATATCTCTACTCTTGGTAACAGAGTGAGGAAAGGTATGGTTGTGAGAAGGTTATATGGAGGTGAGGACTGGCAGATGAAGATGTTCTGTCTTTCGTTTTCATGTTCTCTCTCTACTGGACATCCAAGCTTCTGTCTTGTACGTGTCATTTGTGCTTTAGTGTCTGACATCTCAGCTTATTTTCCCATTTCTCAGGTGTCTCAGAGGTGATTGACTGCAAGTCCAGGTACTTTCTCTGTGGTGTAGACTAGAGACAGTGAAGGGGGAGCCGTCACTGTAGATAGGAGAGAAGTGCAGGGGTCTTGTCTGTGATCTACGGGACTCTCTCACTGTTCATTTCAATTAATTGTCAGAACCATGTGGACGTCTCTTAGCTGATAACGAGACCTCTCCTCTCCCTCTCTTTTTTTCTGAATGGGTGTCCTCTCTCTAACCTCTCAATTGAGAGGAGTGTAACAGAACACTGCCCTCCACTGCGATAGGCTCAGCCCCTTTCACCAAGGGACTATAAGAGCTCAGTCTCAGCTCAGAGTGTGTAAGAATGTAACAGCTATGTAACAGCTATGTAACAGATGAATCAGCTATGTAACATAATCGCTATGTAAGCTATTAGTAAAGTGAATTAGCTATGTAACAGCTATGTAACAGCTATGTAACAGCTATGTAAACAGTGAATCAGCTATGTAACAGCTAAGTCCAGTGAATTAGCTATGTAACTAGCTATAGTAAGCTATGTACAGTGAATAGCTATGTAAACAGCTATGTAACAGGCTATGTAACAGTGATCAGCTATGTAAAGCTATGTAACAGCTATGTAACAGCTATGTAACAGCTATGTAACAGCTATGTAAGTGAATCCGCATTGTAACAGCTATGTAACAGCTATGTAACGCTATGTAACAGCTATATAACAGTGAATCAGCTATGTAACATTGAATCAGCTATGTACAGCTATGTAACAGTGAATCAGCATGTAACAGCTATGTAACAGCTATGTAACAGCTATATAACAGTGAATCAGCTATGTAACAGCTATGTAACAGTTATGTAACAGTGAATCAGCTATGTAACAGCTATGTAACAGCTATGTAACAGCTATGTAACAGTGAATCAGCTATGTAAAGCTATGTAACAGCTATGTAACAGTGAATCAGTGTACAGTATGTAAGTACAGCTATGTACACTATGTAACAGTGAATCATATGTACAGCTATGTAAGTAACAGCTATGTAAACAGCTATGTAACGCTATGTAACAGTGAATCAGCTATGTAACAGCTATGTAACAGCTTTGTAAGCTATGTAACAGCTATGTAACAGTGAATCAGCTATTTAACAGCTATGTAAAGCTATGTAAAGCTATGTAACAGTGAATCAGCTATGTAACAGTATGTAACAGTGAATAGCTATGTAACAGCTATGTAACAGCTATGTAACAGCTATGTAACAGCTGACTCAGCTATGTAACAGCTATGTAAACAGCTTTGTAACAGCTATGTAACAGCTATGTAACAGTGAATCAGCTATGTAACAGCTATGTAACAGCTTGTAACAGTGAATCAGCATTGTAACAGCTATGTAACAGCTATGTAACAGTGAATCAGCTATGTAACAGCTTTGTAACATTATGTAACAGCTATGTAACAGTGAATCAGCATTGTAACAGCTATGTAACAGCTATGTAAAGCTATGTAACAGCTATATAACAGTGAATCAGCTATGTAACAGTGAATCAGCATTGTAAACGCTATGTAACAGCTATGTACAGTGAATCAGATGCGTTGTAATCCGACTAATCTAATAACACTCCGAGGTAACATTCACACTAGTATCTTATTCAATCCAGCACAGCTCCAATACATTACAGTAAATCACTACTATATCTACTGTGCTTTCAGCTGGACTACCTCACAACAAATATAAACACATATATCATATTATTACAGGGCTGACAGAGAAGGATTTCTGTCACAAGATGTTTTCTAAGTGCACTGTCTATTTCTATTCAATAAGAAATGTGTCATTCTGAGTCTGAGAGCTTCTCTAGTTTTCCTCTAGTCTGGTCTGACTGTGGAGGATCAGTGAGCGTTTTCTCAGCCTTAACGTGGACCATATGATATCCATCAGAAGCAGCAGTGCTAACTGGACTTTTTTCCCCCCACTTACCTACTCAGAGCATTTCCTCCTGATGGCTGTGAGCTTCTCGCCGAACACTCTCCATTTCTCTTTCTCTCTGTCTCTCTCTCTGTGTTGGTCTGTCTCTCTGTCGGTTCCCTCTTCTTCCACTTTCTCTCTGCCCCCCCCCTCTCTCTCTGTCAGTAATCTGGGGTTCCCCTCCAGTTTGCCTCTCTCAGGGAGAGAAGAGAGAGAATTGTCTCTCTAGCTTCCAAACTTACTAAACCAAATTCAAAAGAATCTGTCCTTACACGTCTCTCTCTCTCTCCTTTCTCTCTCTCTCACCTCTGCCTCTCTCTCCCCCCCCTCTCCTCTCTCTCTCTCTCCCTCTCCTCTCTCTCCTATCCTATCCTCTCCTCTCCTCTCTCTCTCTCTCTCCCCTCTCCTCTCTCTCCTCTCCTCTCCCTTTCTCTTTCTCTTTCAGTCTTTTTTTTCTCCTTCGGTTGCATTCTTCAGAGTGTAATCAGTAACAGGCTTAAAGTGACAGCGCTGTGCTGAAGCCGCAACACACACACAACACACACACACACACACACACACACACACACACACACACACACACCACACACACACACACACACACCACACACACCACAACACACACAACACACACACACACACACACACACACACTCTCTCTCCGACAACGCACACCCTCCAAACATACACACACCCTCTCTCTCTTTAAGTCCCTCTGGGCTAAAGGTGCTTTCCCACCACACTGCCGACCCCGCTCCCGACCCCGCTCTCAACAACCAGCCCTGCCGAGAAAAAACTACTATCACATGTTTTAGCACTAAGACTGTCTCTCTCTTTCCCCTGTATTCCTCTTTCTTTATCTGTCTCTCTCTTTCCCCATGTATTCCTCTTTCTTTATCTCTCTCTTTCCCCCTGTATTCCTCTTTCTTTATCTCTCTCTCTCTCTTTCCCCTCTATTCATATTTCGTTATCTCTCTCTTTCCCCTCATTTCCTCTTTTCTTTATCTCTCTCTTTCCCCTCTATCCCTATTTTCTTTATCTCTCTCTCTCCCCTCTATTCCTTTTTATTTATCTCTCTTCTGTCTGTCTGTCTGTCTGTCTGTCTGTCTGTCTGTCTGTCTGTCTGTCTGTCTGTCTGTCTGTTGTCTGTCTGTCTGTCTGTCTGTCTGTGTCTCTCTACCTCCTCCCTCTCTTTCCCTCAGCCCTCTGATGCAGACAGACAGACAGACAGACACAGACAACAGACAGACAGACAGGACAGACAGACAGCACACTTCT
>NC_036839.1:41376479-41402141 GCF_002910315.2 Salvelinus sp. IW2-2015 | reverse complement strand
GCACACACACACACACACACACACACACACACACACACACACACACACACCACACACACACACACACACACACACCACACAACACACAACACACACACACACACACACACACACCACACACAACACACACACACACACACCACACCACACCACACACATACACACACACACACACACACACTGGACATGCAATGATAAGCACACCACACCTACACACACATACACACACACACATACACACCGGACACGCAGGCACGATACACACACACACACACACACACACATACACACACACCGAGCATGGAGGCACGATAAGACACACACACACCTAAACACACACATCTAAACACAACCACACACACACACAACACACACACACACACACACACACACACACACACACACACACACACACCACACACCACACACACACACACACACACACACACACACTGGACATGCATGATAAGCACACACACCTACACACCGGACACGCAGGCACATAAGCACACACACACACACACACACACCACACACACACACACACACACACACACACACACACACACACACACACACACACACCACACACACACACACACACACACACACACACAACACACACACACACACACACACACACACACACACAAAACTTTCAGAACAGCTAGTAACTGGGGGAGGGCAAGGCGACAGTAGAAGTTGACTCTAAACACAGGCAACAGCAGAAGGTAACTCTGAACACAGGCGACCGCAGAAGGTGACTCTAAACACAGGCGACCGCAGAAGGTGGCTCTAAACACAGGCGAGCGCAGAAGGTGACTCTAAACACAGGCGACTGAACCCTACTGTCCATTCAGAAACCCTGCTCTTCTCTCAACCAATAAGATTGTCCGCTCAGATACCCATTCATAAAGAAACATACTGAGTTACAGTATATACATTCACTTCCCCTTCTACACCCCGCCCCCCCCCTCCCATCGCCTCGTGCTCGGAGTTCATTCATGCCTTCTGCCACTGGGAAAAGGAGTGGACTGTACCATTTACCCCAATTTTTAGGGGAGTCAACATGACAGAGGATGGGGAGGGAGGGGAAACTATACAACATTCCTATTCTCTACTACATACAGTAACAACCCAACAGAACAAGTCAATGACTGCATAGAACCAATAAAACAGACATTAGCAACACAATGACTGATATCCTAATGCATTTTTTTTTTTTTACTTTTGCCCTATACTGTGCCCTTCACAGCTTATTTAAATAAGTCACATTTGGAGACAGCATAAGAGCTCTGTCATACTTCTGTATCCATTTAATTCTATCAATGTACAAGCTATACATGCTTTACAGTCTATGACTATGTAACGCTATGTAGCTGTTATATAACAGTGAATCAGCTATGTAACAGTGAATCAGCTATGTAACAGTTATGCAACAGCTATGAACAGTGAATCAGCTATGTAACATTGAATCAGCTATGTAACAGCTATGTAACAGCTAATAAACAGTGAATCAGCTATGTAACAGTGAATCATCTATGTAACAGCTATGTAACAGCTATGTAACAGTGAATCAGCTATGTAACAGCTATGTAATAGCTATGTAACAGTGAATTAGCTATGTAACAGCTATGTAACAGCTATGTAACAGCTATGTAACAGTGAATCAGCTATGTAACAGCTATGTAACTGAATTAGCTATGTAACAGCTAGTTAACAGCTATGTAACAGTGAATCAGCTATGTAACAGCTATGTAACAGCTATGTAACAGTGAATCAGCTATGTAACAGCTATGTAACAGCTATGTAACAGCTATGTAACAGCTATGTAACAGCTATGTAACAGTGAATCCGCATTGTAACAGCTATGTGCTGTAACAGCTATGTAACAGCTATAGTTAACAGCTATGTAACAGCTATATAACAGTAATCAGCTATGTAACATGAATCAGACTATGTAACAGCTATGTAACAGTGAATCAGCTATGTAACAGCTATGTAACAGCATGTAACAGCTATATAACAGTAACAGCTATGTAACAGCTATGTAACAGTATGTAACAGTGAATCAGCTATGTAACAGCTATGTAACAGCTATGTAACAGCTATGTAACAGTGAATCAGCTATGTAACAGCTATGTAACAGCTATGTAACATGATACAGCTATGGTAACAGCTATGTAACAGTGAATCAGCTATGTAACAGCTATGTAACAGTGAATCAGCTATGTAAACTATGTAACAGTGAATCAGCTATGTAACAGCTATGTAACAGCTATGTAACAGTGAATCAGCTATGTAACAGCTATGTAACAGCTTTGTAACAGCTATGTAACAGCTATTGTAACAGTGAATCAGCTATGTAACAGCTATTGAACAGCTATGTAACAGTGTAACAGTGAATCAGCTATGTAACAGCTATGTAACAGTGAATCAGCTATGTAACAGCTATGTAACAGCTATGTAACAGCTATGTAACAGTGAATCAGCTATGTAACAGCTATGTAACAGCTTTGTAACAGCTATGTAACAGCTATGTAACAGTGAATCAGCTATGTAACAGCTATGTAACAGCTATGTTAACAGTGAATCAGCATTGTAACACTATGTAACAGCTATGTAACAGTGAATCAGCTATGTAACAGCTTTGTAACAGCTATGTAACAGCTATGTAACAGTGAATCAGCATTGTAACAGCTATGTAACAGCTATGTAAACAGCTATGTAACAGCTATATAACAGTGAATCAGCTATGTAACAGTGAATCAGCATTGTAACAGCTATGTAACAGCTATGTAACAGTGAATCAGATGCGTTGTAATCCGACTAATCTAATAACACTCCGAGGTAACATTCACACTAGTAATCTCTATTCAATCCAGCACAGCTCCAATACATTCAGTAAATCACTACTATATCTCACTGTGCTTTCAGCAGGATTTCTAAACAGCAGAAAGGTATCTTCGTGTTCGGGCTCTCCCCTGTTAGCAAAAAAACTAAAAAAGTAACAACAGAGGGAAAGTGTGTGCTGTTACGTTCATGGCAGATGGGGGCAGTTAAGAGGGAGAGAGAGACGGTGGGAGGGGGAGCTGGAAAACTGTATCTTAAACAATGCGGAAATACTCTGGCGACTTCGGAAGGTTGTGTGGAAAAGATGGATGCAGGACCTTTGATGTTCCATGAACTCCATGTCTCCATAGACAGGGGAAATGGCTAACGGAGCCGCTGGCTTTCCTCTCTCTGGTTGGACGGTTCCTCAGATCAGTACTCTCCAGGATCTGGACAGCGTTGAAGCTGAGAACTAGTATCTGATTGGCCATGCTCTGAGAAAGAATGACATGGTATAGTGGTGCTGAAAGAGGACCAGAGAGTGTGGTGCTGTTAGACTAAGGGTGTTTATGGATCTCTGGTTTGAAGGTTTGAAGTTCATTTATAGTGGAAAAGCGACTTAGTGTTTCTCAACTATGGATGAAAAGAGCTTCTCAACTATGGATGAAAAGAAGCTCTCAACTCTGGATGAAAAGAGCTCTCAACTATGGATGAAAGAAGCTCTCAACTATGGATGAAAAGAGCGAAACCATTAAGAAAATAAAGATTCCATCCTTACACCCACCCACTGTGGACCCAACTAACACATCCACACACACACACATCCTACACACACCCACACTGTGACCCAACTAACACACTACACCACACATCCACATCCTACACACACACCTACTACAACACACACACACAACACTACCACACACCCACGTCGTCCCAACTAACACATCCTACACACCACACACACATCCTACACACACACAAACTCCTATCACCACACACACCACAACACACCACATCCTACACACACCCACTGTCGTTCCCAGCTAAACACATCCTACACACCACATCCTACACACAACACACCAACTCCTACACACACCACACACATCCTACCCACCACCCACTGTCGTTCCAACCTAACAACACCAAACACACACAACATCCTACACACACACAACTCCTACACACACACACACATCCTACACACAACCCACTGTCGTCCCAACTAACACATCCGTGATACACACACATTCTACATACACACATCCTACACACACCCCACTGTCCTCGCAACTAACACATCCTACACACACAACACATCCTACACACACACACATCCTACACACACCCACTGTCCTCCGCAAACTAACAGATCCTACACACACACTAATCCTACACACACACACATCCTACACACACCCACTCCTCCCAACTCACCCTCACCCACTCACACAATCATTTCCCACCCCTTCTTTGTCATTCTTCACTATGTTTATGATAACCGGTATTGAAATGGCCATAGCTAGTTAGCGGGTGTGCGCGCTATAGCGTTTCAATCGCGCTTGAGACCTTGAAGTAGTTGTTCCCCTTGCTCTGCAAGAGCCGTGACTTTGTGGAGCGATGAGGGTAACGTATGCTCAAGGGTGTCAGTTGTTGAGTGTGGCAGAGGGTCCCTGGTTCGAGCCCAGGTACATTACTTTACATTTATACTGTGGTCTATATAAACCTTTTTGCCTACTGTAGGATCATGTTGGTTTTGGGATGCTTGCTACTTTCAGGATTCTTAAAGGTTTTTGTAGATTTCTAAACCTACTGTATCTAAAATCTTGATGTTTTTTTGCTTTGGTCCACTGGAAACCTGACTAGTGTAGGTTTATCGTGCCTGCGTGTCCGGTCTGTGTGATAGTCCTGATATTGTCGGTATGATGCATAACCGGTATCTTGATGGTTGAGATTAGATTCTCAGGGGGAATCTGCTCTCTGTCTGATCTCTATACCTACATACTCTTACCTGTCCTACTTGGCAACGTCTCACAGATGGACATTTTGCCATGACAAAGTGTTTTGCTGGTACAGGTAGGATTTATTCATTTGATTATTGGTCATCAGTTCACCGTGCAGTGAGTGTGTTGGCGCTATCTTTGATGGCGTCACTATGTGAGGCTCTTCTCACTACAGTCTTTTAAAAAAGCATTCCAAAGGGCTTCTTCTGGTGTCCCCATAGGAGAACCCTTTTAGGTTCCGGGAAGAACCCTTTTAGGTTCCGGGAAGAACCCTTTTTGATTCCAGTTTGACCCCTTTTGGGTTCCGGTAGAACCCTTTTGGGTTCCATGTAGAACTCTCTTTTTCACTCTATTGTTCTTTTTGGCATGACCTGACTTGGTTTTGTTTAGACAACAATAGTCACTCTATTGTTGAGTTCAGGCAGAGTTTAACTGGATAACTTAGAAGTCACAAGGGCTGCTCGCTGCATTTGGTTTGATGTACCACACTTGTGTGTGTGTTGGATGGGAGGGGCCTTCTTAAAGGTGTGTTTGTGTACTCAGGTACGATAGGTTTCAACGGTTCTCCACACTCCCACCTGGCACTGTGTGTCCCTGTGCCCATATATGGCCATAGCTTTCCTTACCTGGTCCCTCTCTGAGAGTGCGTTGAATTCCAGTGAGACAGAGAGCCGGGCAGAGACGTGAAAGCGGAAGCATGTCATGGAAAGCAGGATGAATGAGCGAGGCCTGAGATCCGTGTTTGAAGAAGTGTTTTTTATCAGGTAGCTAGGACTCCCCCAGGTACATAGTAAGTTATTCGGATGGGACTCGGTAATCAGTTGGTGTTATAGTGGAACTATCTTCACCCACCATTGACCACACTCACAAGAGACTGAACACTTTTCCCGGCTGATATTGCTACTATGGGAACTCTCATCAATTGTATTTTTTAAAGGAAATTGTCTGGAAATGTATGCATGGCCAGTCAGTCAGCTATTCAGGTTAGAATGAAGTCTGCTGAAAGTTTAAGGAAGGTAGAATGTGTGTCTGTCTCTGATAGAGAGTTCACCTTCTGAAAGGTGCCTGAAGGTGTGGCTTTACGTCGTTCATTTTTTTCAACAGGTTTTACACCAACACACCCTCTATGGATAACAATCACTACAGCAGTAGGATCATACTTACCTGGCAAGGGAGATACCGTGATCAAGAAGGCGGTTCACCCAGGGCGAGGCTCAGCCATTGCACTCCGGCTGTGCTGACCCCTCCAAAGTTCCTAAATGTGGAAATCTCGATTGCATAATTTCTGGACTGTGTTCGGGCTCTCCCCTGTTAGCAAAAAACTAAAATAACAACAGTAGGGAAGTGTGTGCTGTTACGTCTCTATGGGGCAGTGTAAGAGGGAGAGAGAGACGGGGGAGCTGGGAACTGTATCTAAAACAATGGGAATACTCTGGGATTGGGAAGGTTGTGGGAAAAGGGATGGCAGGGACCTTTGATGTTCCATGAACTCCATGTCTCCATAGACCAGGAAATGGCTAATCGGAGCCGCTGGCTTTCCTCTCTCTGGTTGGACGGTTCCTCAGATCAGACTCTCCAGATCTGGACACGTTGAAGCTGAGAACTAGTATCTGATTGGCCGATGCTCTGAAAGAATGACATGGTAGTTGGTGCTGAAAGAGGACCAGAGAGTGTGGTGCTGTAGACTAAGGGTTGTTTATGGATCTCTGGTTTGAAGGTTTGAAGTTCATTTAGTGGAAAAGCGACTTGTGTTTCTCAACTATGGATGAAAAGAGCTCTCAACTATGGATGAAAAGAGCTCTCAACTCTGGATGAAAAGAGCTCTCAACTATGGATGAAAAGAGCTCTCAACTATGGATGAAAAGAGGAAACCATAGAAATAAAGATTCATCCTACACCCACCCACTGTGGACCCAACTAACACATCCTACACACACACACATCCTACACACACCCACTGTGGACCCAACTAACACATCCTACACACACACATCCTACACACACACACAACACACACCATCCTACACACACACACCACACACACACATCCTACACACACCCACTGTCGTCCCAGCTAACACATCCTACACACACACATCCTACACACAACACACAACTCCTACACACACACACACATCCTACCACACACCCACTGTCTTCCAACTAACACACCAAACACACACACATCCTACACACACACAACTCCTACACACACACACACATCCTACACACACCCACTGTCGTCCCAACTAACACATCCTATACACACACATTCCTACATACACAACATCCTACACACACCCACTGTCCTCGCAACTAACACATCCTACACACACACACATCCTACACACACACACATCCTACACACACCCACTGTCCTCGCAACTAACAGATCCTACACACACACACATCCTACACACACACACATCCTACACACACACACTGTCCTCCCAACTCACCCTCACCCACTCACACATCATTTCCCACCCCTTCTTTGTCATTCTTCACTATGTTTATGTAACCGGTATGAAATGGCTAGCTAGTTAGCGGGGTGCGCGCTAATAGCGTTTCAATCGCGCTGAGACCTTGAAGTAGTTGTTCCCCTTGCTCTGCAAGAGCCGTGACTTTTGTGGAGCGATGGGTAACGATGCTTCAAGGGTGTCAGTTGTTGATGTGTGCAGAGGGTCCCTGGTTCGAGCCCAGGTACATACTGTTACATTTATACTGTGTTCTATATAAACCTTTTTTTGCCTACTGTAGGATCATGTTGGTTTTGGATGCTTGCTAGCTTTCAGGATTCTTAAAGTGTTGTAGATTTGCTAACCTACTGTATCTAAAAATCTGATGTTTTTTTGCTTTGGTCACTGGAACCTGGACTAGTGTAGGTCTGTGTGAACAGAAAAGCATCTGTCTGTATGGTGTGACTGTGCTTCCATTGACCTTGTTCTGGTCAATAAGACTTGTGTCCCTCTCAACCGTACTGTTCTGGGTTTCACTGGAAATAACCGATCCCTTTAAACACACTTGACCCTTCCTGATCAGTCACACTGGCAGAATCACACACACGCACGCACGCACGCACGCACGCATTCACAAACAAACAAACAAACAAACAAACAAACAAACAAACAAACAAACATACAAAGCATCATCAATGGATGTAAAGAAGCAGATCAGAGAGAGAGGGAGAGTGGAACATATCAGCTTACCATGTAAACTAACCGGTTCAGGGCTGTTGCCACACAATCATATAATACACACGTTTTCATGGGTTTGCACTACACCGTATGTCTTGGTCAAGTTACGATCACGCCTGATCGGTTGTGTTGTGGGTTAGCAAGTGTCAGAGCAGTCGTGTGTGTGTGTACCAAGCCACAGCCACTAGACTGACCATGCTCTTATCAGCACTGGGCACTCTGAAGACGCCATTCTCCCCTGAACGACCACGACACTGGTTCCTCCACGTCTACGGGTGATGTTCTCTTCCTTAATTCAAAAAATGTTGTATCACTAAATTGACCCCGACCACGTTGTGTAGCTTGGGTAATTCATGGATTGATAGATTGATTGACAACCCTAGTTCTGTAGTGCTGTCCTCTCCTCTCTCTCTCTCTCTCTCAATCCTCCATTTCTCTCTTTATAACCCCCCCCCCCCCCCTGTGTGCAATGTCCCGGGTTCCTCTCAGTTCATTCATGCGGATCCAGGAAGTGCATTCCTCGACACATCCCCAGGCCGTGCTCCATCACCCCGCCCGTCCCTGCCACCGTACCACACACAGCACTGGCCAGTAGTTTCTAGATGGCCGCGCTAGAAAGGACAGTTACAATATCATCAGAACAGATGAGCATGTGCATAAGCGATAAGTGTCGTTAACTAGATAAAATACAGAAGTTTAGCCCATGTCGTTGACTAGATAAAATACTGAGAAGTTTGGCCCATGTCATTGACTAGATAAAATACTGAGAAGTTTGGCCCATGTCATTGACTAGAATAAAATACTGAGAAGTTTGGCCCATGTCATTGACTAGATTAAATACTGAGAAGTTTGGCCCTGTCATTGACTAGATAAAATAATGCGAAGTTTGACGCCATGTCATTGACTAGATAAAATACTGAGAAGTTTGGCCCATGTCATTGATTAGATAAAGAACAGAAGTTTGGCCATGTCATTGACTAGATAAATACTGAGAAGTTTTGGCCCATGTCGTTGACTAGATAAAATACTGAGAAGTTTGGCCCATGTCATTGACTAGATAAAATACTGAGAAGTTTGGCCCATGTCATTGACTAGATAAATACTGAGAAGTTTGGCCCATGTCATTGATTAGATAAAAGACAGAAGTTTGGCCATGTCATTGATTTAGATAAAAGACAGAAGTTTGGCCATGTCATTGATTAGATAAAATACTGAGAAGTTTGGCCCATGTCATTGATTGATAAAAGACAGAAGTTTGGCCCATGTCATTGACTAGATAAAATACTGAGAAGTTTGGCCCATGTCATTGATTGATAAAGACAGAAGTTTGGCCCATGTCATTGACTAGATAAATAAACTGAGAAGTTTGGCCATGTCATTGATGATAAAATACTGAGAAGTTTGGCCCATGTCATTGACTAGATAAAATACTGAGAAGTTTGGCCCATGTCATTGACTAGATAAAATACTGAAGTTTGGCCCATGTCATTGACTAGATAAATACTGAGAAGTTTGGCCCCATGTCATTGATTAGATAAAAAGACAGAAGTTTGGCCCATGTCATTGATTAGATAAAAGACAGAAGTTTGGCCCATGTCATTGATTAGATAAAAGACAGAAGTTTGGCCATGTCATTGACTAGATGACACATTCAACGCTCTCTCTTTCTCACTCAACAATGCTACTCCTACGTCAGTCTTGTCATGGGACTCAAATGCATGGAACACCATCACCATGGCAACACTCGGCCAAAACACTCCGGGACCACAGAGCGGCGGGGGGGAGAGAAGAGAGAGAGAGAGAGAGAGAGAGAGAGAGAGAGAGAGAGAGAGAGAGGAGAGAGAGAGAGAGAGAGAGAGAGAGAGAGAGAAGAGGAGAGAAGAGAGAGAGAGAGGAGAGAAAAGCTTTGACTATGTAAAGACTCAGTGAGCATAGCCTTGCTATTGAGAAAGTCGCCGTAGGCAGACCTGGCTCTCAGGAGAAGACAGGCTGTGTGCACACTGCCCACAAAATGTGGAAACTGAGTTGCACTTCCTAACCCCTGCCAATGTATGACCATATTAGAGACACATATTTCCTCAGATTACACAGATCCACAAAGAAATTAACAAAACATCTGATTTTGATAACTCCCATATCTACTGGGTGAAATACCACACAGCAAGATTTGTAACCTGTTGCACAAGAAAAAGGGCAACCAGTGAAAAACAAACACCACTGTAATAAACCCATATTTATGTTTATTTATTTTCCCTTTTTACTTTAACCATTTGCACATCGTTACAACACTGTATATAGACATAATATGAGATTTGAAATGTCTTTATTCTTTTGGAACTTCTGTGAGTTTAATGTTTACTGTAATTTTTATTGTTTATTTCACTTTTGGATATTATCTACTTCACTTGCATTGGCAATGTTAACATATGTTTTCCATGCCAATAAAGCCCCTTGAATTGAATTGAGAAAGAGAGGGAGAGAGAGAGACAGAAAGAGAGGGGAGAAGGAGAGAGACAGAAAGAGAGGGAGAAGGAGAGACATGCAGCGAGAGGGAGAAAAAAAGAGACAAAGAGAGGGAGAAGGAGAGACATGCAGCGAGAGGGAGAAAACGAAGAGACAGAAAGAGAGGGAGAAGGAGAGACATGCAGCGAGAGGGAGAAAAAGAGAGACAGAGAGAGGGAGAAGGAGAGACATGCAGCGAGCGAGGAGAGAAAAAGAGACGACAGAAAGAGATGGAGAAGGAGAGACATGCAGCGAGAGGGAGAAAAAGAGAGACAGAAAGAGAGGGAGAAGGAGAGACATGCAGCGAGAGGGAGAAAAAGAGAGACAGAAAGAGAGGGAGAAGGAGAGACATGCAGCGAGAGGGAGAAAAAGAGAGACAGAAAGAGAGGGAGAAGGAGAGAAGGCCATAGTGCTGAATGCTAGAATCCAAGAGAGTAGAACGAGAGAGAGAGACTTTTCCTTAATAAGGAGAAATTGGAGTCAAGTGAGCATCAGCTGGTTGAGTAGAGTACGAGGCTGCTATGTTTGATCAATATGGTCATGAGGCTTCAGCTATGCAGAGGCCCATCTGGACGCGTGACAAGAGGGAAAGCCCAGCATGCATACCTACCCTCCATCTAACCATTCGGCCCCTCTATTCCCTTCTTTCCTCCCTCTTTTCGCTCAGTGTGCATTCCTCCATCCCTCCATTCATCCAACCCTCCATTCCATCATCCCTGCATTCCAACATTCCTCTATTCCTACATCCCTCCATCCCTCCATTCCACCGTCCCTCCGTTCCTCCATTCCTCCGTTCCTCCGTCCCTCCGTCCCTCCATCCCTCCTCTCGTTCTTTTCATCTGCCTCTCCATTTATCCCTCCTCTACTCTATCACTCCATTCCCCTGTCCTCTCCTCCCTCTCTCCGTCCATTACGGGGTAACGTGTTCTCTAAAGGAGGTATACAGTAGATAACTGCCATGATAACACATTTGTCCCTATATGACTTTTTAATGGGATTCAGGGAGAGTAAGCTGATCCTAGATCAGTGGTGGAGTGATTATCTAATGGTTCAGGTAAGGATTTGGAGAGGGTAAGCTGATCAGTGCCTAGAACAAAGTGCCTAGAGGAAACGTCTCCCTGAGAGAGAGAATGCAAGCCGCATGAGTGTGGCATCGGAGCCATTGTGGGCTGCTGCCTCCAGTTGCCCCGGGCCTAATGGGAAGGAATGACAGGAATCTGCAACTGATAATGCCACGCTTAGAGATGGCCATACAAAGATAATTCCCATAGGCTATGCTTCCCCTCTCCCCTTAGCCCATCCTCTCCTCTCTATGTCTGTTCTCTCTCTCCCTCTCCCTCCTCCTCTTCCTTCCCCTCTTCCTCTTTCCTCACCCCATCCTCTCTCCTCACCCCATCCTCTCCCCTTGTTTCCTCTCCCCCTACTCCTCCTCCTCTAACCTTCTCCTCTTCCTTCCCCTCTCCTCACCCCATACTCTAACCCTTGTTTCCTCTCCTTCCTCGCCCTTCACCCCCACCCTTCCCTCTCTCTCTCTCCCCTCTCCTCACCCCATCCTCTCCCCTTGTTTCCTCTCCCTCCTCACCCTTCTCCTCTTCCTTCCCCTCTTCTCTCCTCACCCATAACTCTAACCCTCTTGTTTCCTCTCCTCCCCTCCCTCTCACTATTCTCCTCTTCCTTCTCTCTCTCCTCTCTCCCCTCTCCTCACCCCTTCCTCTCCCCTTGTTTCCTCTCCTCCCTCTCCCCTCCTCACTCTTCTCCTTCCTCCTCCCCTCCCCTTCCTCACCCCATCCTCTCCCCTGTTTCTTCTCCTACCTCTCCCTCACCCCACCCTTCCCCTCTCTCTCCGTTCTTCTCCTACCCCTTCCCTATCCCTTGTTTCCTCTCCTCCCTCTCCCTCCTCACTCTTCTCCTTCTCCTCTCCCTCCTCTCTCCTCACCCCATCCTCTCCCCTTGTTTCTTCTCCTACCTCTCCCTTCGTACTCCCCTTCCTCATCTCATCTCTCTTACTAGCTGCAGTAAATGTTACCTTATGATTCCTTACCCAATAATGACCATCTCTCTCTTTATCTGTGTCTCCCTCTCTCTCTAACCAGAATGGACCCAATGACCTAATGATGATCATGATGAAGATTCTGAAGATTTTTCCAAGCAGCAAAGTCATCCACGTGGATCCTCTATATCTGTGACCCAGTCCCTCGATCTCCCCATCCCTCTCCTCCATTCATTCACTCTGTATTTGCGTGTTGGTCAGTTGCTCAGTAGGCAGTGTAGATCCTGTATAATGATCAGCAGCTACATCTGGCTACTGGGTCTCTGAAGACACGCCTCCTACTTCCTGCCTAGTGCTTAATTGCACATTTCATTCCTCTCTGATTGGCTAGTATGTTATCATATGGGGGGGTTACATCCTATGAATCTCTCTGTGCCTGTCAGTACTTTATTTCAGATTCTTTTCTTTCTCTCTTCTCTTTTTAATCTCTTCTTTTTCTCTCCTCTCCTGTCAAATCTTTTCTCCCGCTGTAGCGTCCTTGGTGGTGAGCCATTCAAAGGGTTCTTGGTATTCTTTAATGAATTGTGCTGTTTTCTAAAAGATGTTGACTGGCGGCCCATAGAAAAGAGATTGACGAGAGCAGAGAAAAACATGTCAGGCACAATAGAACAAAGCCTTTAAGAGAAGAGAACATTGTTTAGGATGTGATGCCTGCAGTTCCCCTAGAAATCACTCAATAGAGAACAGATGAAATGCCACATTCTATGATAACTCTGTGTGTATGCATGGGTGCGTGGGTGTGTGTGTGTGAGACAGCTGATGAGACATCTTTGCTTGGTCCTGGACCTAGCATACAATGTAGATTTCTGTGTGGTTTAAGCTACAGCTACATTGTCTGCTGGGTTTTAGGCTGGCACCAAAAACAGCCTTCAACAGCTGAAAGGTTTCAATAACTCAATGACTCAACTATTCAACGAGGTAAGTTCACATTCATTCTGCAACTACGTGTCAAATGTTTCACCTTGAAAATACAATAATTGAAAAAGACGTAATAAACATATTTAAACACAAGTATATAGTTGTGTGACTGATATTTTATATGAAAGTTGAAAGAGTTTTATTGTTAATTCCCAATGTTTGGCTTGACAGCAAGATCACAAACAGATCTGGGACAAAATTATTTATCTAGAAAGGATTTGTATTTAGAATAAATACCTGTATAAATCACTCCAAGCCACACATATACTGCTAAAATGTATAGCTACAGTTGTTTAAATATTGTCCCTGCCAGAGAGAGAGAGAAAGAGACATCAACACACATTAGAGCTCAATCTGAGTGGTCAGACTGGAGGCATCAGGGTTCTTATTGAAGGATAGATCTCTCTACCCTAGGGTACACACACCATCTCTACCCTAGGGTACACACACCATCTCTACCCTAGGGTACACACACCATCTCTACCCTAGGGTACACACACACCATCTCTACCCTAGGGTACACACACCATCTCTACCCTAGGGTACACACACACCATCTCTACCCTAGGGTACACACACACCATCTCTACCCTAGGGTACACACACACCATCTCTACCCTAGGATTCTAAAATTGATTAAATTGTTACACACAATACCCCATAATGACAAAGCAAAAACAGGATGTTAGACATTTTTTATAATTTATAAAAAATTAAAACTGAAATATCACATTTACGTAAGTATTCAGACCCTTTACTCAGTACTTTGTTGAAGCAACTTTGGCAGTGATTACAGCCTCAAGTCTTCTTGGGTATGATGCTACAAGCTTGGCACACCTGTATTTGGGGAGTTTCTCCCATTCTTCTCTGCAGATCCTCTCAACCTCTGTCATGTTGGATGGGGAATGTTGCTGCACAGCTATTTTCAGGTCTCTCAGGAGATGTTCGATTGGGTTCAAGTCCGGGCTCTGGCTGGGCCACTCAAGGACATTCAGAGACTTGTCCCGAAGCCACTCCTGCGTTGTCTTGGCTGTGTGCTTAGGCTCGTTGTCCTGTTAGAAGGTGAACCTTCGCCCCAGTCAGAGGTCCTGAGCACTCGGGAGCAGGTTTTCATCAAGGATCTCTCTGTACTTTGCTCCGTTCTCACATTTTCCTCGATCCTGACTAGTCTCCCAGTCCCTGCCGCTGAAAAACCTCCCCACAGCATGATGCTGCCACCACCATGCTTCACCGTTGGGATGGTGCCAGGTTTCCTCCAGAAGTGATTGTTTTGTTTCTCATGGTCTGAGAGTCTTTAAGTGCCTTTTGGCAAACTCAAGGCGGGCTGTCATGTGCCTTTTACTGAGGAGTGGCTTCCATCTGGACACTACCATAAAGAACTGATTGGCGGAGTGCTGCAGAGATGGTTGTCCTTCTGGAAGGTTCTCCCATCTCCACAGAGGAACCCTATAGCTCTGTCAGAGTGACCATCAGGTTCTTGGTCACCTCCTTGACCAAGGCCCTTCTCCCCCGATTGCTCAGTTTGGCCAGGCATCCAGCTCTAGGAAGAGTCTTGGTGGTTCCAAACTTCTACCATTTAAGAATGATGGAGGCCACTGTGTAACTTGCGGACCTTTAATGCTGCAGACATTTTTTGTCACCATTCCCCAGATCGGTGCCTCGATACAATCTTGTCTCGGAGCTCTACGGACAATTCCTTTGACCTCATGGCTTCGTTTTTGCTGTGACATGCACTGTCAACAGTGGCACCTTATCTAGACAGGGCTATGTGCCTTTTCAAATCATGTCAAATCAATTGAATTTACCACAGGTGGACCCCAATCAAGTTGTAGAAACATCACAAGGATGATCAATGGAAACAGTGTCACATGTGCTCCCTCTCCGGCCTCTAGGCCACCAGGCTGCTCATTACGGCGCACACCTGTCACCGTCGTTACGCGCACCTGCGCATCATCAGACTCAAATGGACTCCATCACTTCCACCTTCCCTCTCAATGTCAACCCCTTTGCTTCCTTCCCCAGGCGGTATTGTTTCTGTTTCATTTTCATGTCTGCGTTGTTCGTGTTTCTTGTTTTGTATTATGTTGCGTTTATTTATTAAAGCACTTTCCAAAGGCACTGTATATTGTCAAACAGTTGTCACATTGTCAAACACACACACACACACACACACACACACACACACACACACACACACACACACTTGTGCATGGACACAAACTCAGAGTTTTTATTGTATGATTCCAGAAGCGTCTTACCCAGCTTCTATCCAAACACAGTTGTGCATGGACATCCATACACACACGCACAGACACACACAGATTTATATCTAAGGGAGCAGAAGGACCCAACCACCAGACTTCACAATAAGCATCCAAAGAGATGAATCAGAATACTGCTCGCGCACACACACACACACACACACACACACACACACACACACACACACACACACACACACACACACACACACACACACACACACACACACACACACGCACGCACGCACGCACGCACGCACGCACGCGCACGCACGCGCGCGCGCGGACTGAATTCTCCTCTCTCCTCTCTGCTTCTGCAGGCTTTGATCTTTCTGATTCCACATTTATCAGAGCCTCTCTCTTTCTCCACACACACACACACACACACACACACACACACACACACACTAAACTGACGTGGTATGTATGTGTGATGGAAAGAAGGTTAGAAAGACAGAGAGAGAGAAAGGGATGGAGTATATACAGTTAAAGTCAGAAGTTTACATACACCTTACCCAAATACATTTAAACTCAGTTGTTCACAATTCCTGACATTTGCGACCAAGCTTTAACTTCCTGACTGATGTCTTGCGATGTTGCTTCAATATATCCACATAATTTTCCATCCTCATGATGCCATCTTTTTGTGAAATGCACCGGTCCCTCCTGCAGCAAAGCACCCCCACAACATGATGCTGCCACCCTGTGCTTCACAGTTGAGATGGTGTTCTTCGGCTTGCAAGCTTCCCCCTTTTTCCTCCAAACATAACGATGGTCATTATGGCCAAACAGTTCTATTTTTGTTTCATCAGACCAGAGGACATTTCTCCAAAAAGTACGATCTTTGTCCCCATGTGCAGTTGCAAATTGTAATCTGGCTTTTTTATGGCAGTTTTGGAGCAGTGGCTTCTTCCTTGCTGAGCGGCCTTTCAGGTTATGTCGATATAGGACTCGTTTAACTGTGGATATAGATACTTTTGTACCTGCTTCCTCCAGCATCTTCACAAGGTCCTTTGCTGTTGTTCATCTCTAGGAGACAAAACGCGTCTCCTTCCTGAGCGGTATGACGGCTGCATGGTCCCATGGTGTTTATACTTGCGTACTATTGTTTGTACAGATGCACGTGGTACCTTCAGGCATTTGGAAATTGCTCCGAAGGATGAACCAGACTACAATTCTGAGGTCTTTCTGAGGTCTTGGCTGATTTCTTTTGATTTTCTCATGCTGTCATGAAAAGAGGGACTGAGTTTGAAGGCAGGCCTTGAAATACATCCACAGGTACACCTCCAATTGACTCAAATTATGTCAATTAGCCTATCAGAAGCTTCTAAATCCATGACATCCTTTTCTGGAATTTTCCAAGCTGTTTAAAGGTACAGTCAACTTCGTGTATGTAAACTTCCGACCCACTGGAATTGTGATACAGTGCATTTTAAGTGAAATAATCTGTCTGTAAACAATTGTTGGAAAAATAACTTGTGTCATGCACAAAGTAGATGTTCTAACCAACTTGCCAAAACTATAGTTTGTTTACAAGAAATTTGTGAAGTGGTTGAAAAACGAGTTTTAATGACTCCAACCTAAGTGCATGTAAACTTCTGACTTCAACTGTATATCTTGTGATAGATTACATAAAATCCTTGAAAGATACCAAAATGCTGGTATTTTACTGATAAACTTAGAATGTAATATACAGTGTCTTGCAAAAGTATTCACCCCCCTTGGCGTTTTTCCTATTTTGTTACATTACAACCTGTAATTTAAGTGGATATTCATTTGGATTTCATGTAATGGACATAAACAAAATAGTCCAAATTGGTGAAGTGAAATGAAAAAAAATCTTGTTTCAAAATATTCTAAAAAATAAAAAACGGAAAAGTGGTGCATGCATATGTATTCACTCCCTTTGCTTTGAAACCCCTAAATAAGATCTGGTGCAACCAATTATATTTAGAAGTCACATAATTAGTTAAATTGCACACAGGTGGACTTTATTTAAGTTGCACATGGTCTGTCACATGATCTCAGTATATATACACCTGTTCTGAAAGGCCCCAGAGTCTGCAACACCACTAAGCAGGGGGCACTATGAAGACCAAGGAGCTCTCAAAACAGGTCAGGGACAACGTTGTGGAGAAGTACAGATCAGGGTTGGGTTATAAAAAAATATCCGAAACTTTGAACAGGAGCGCCATTAAATCCATTATTAAAAAATTGAAAGAATATGGCACCACAACAAACCTGCCAAGAGAGGGCCACCCACCAAAACACACGGACCAGGCAAGGAGGGCATTAATCAGAGAGGCAACAAAGAGACCAAAGATAACCCTGATGGAGATGCAAAGCTCCACAGAGGAGATTGGAGTATCTGTCCATAGGACCACTTTAAGCCGTACACTCTACAGATCTGGGCTTTACGGAAGAGTGTCCAGAAAAAAATAAGCGAACATGTTTGGTGTTAACCAAAAAGTATGTGGGAGACTCCCCAAACATATGGAAGAAGGTACTCTGGTCAGATGAGACTAAAATGTTGCTTTTTGGCCATCAAGGAAAACGCTATGTCTGGCGCAAACCCAACACCTCTCATCACCCCGAGAACAGCATCTCAACAGTGAAGCATGGTGGTGGCAGCATCATGCTGTGGGGATGTTTTTCCATCGGCAGGGACTGGGAAACTGGTCAGATTTGAAGGAATGATGGATGGCACTAAATCCAGGGAAATTCTTGAGGGAAACTTGTTTCAGTCTTCCAGAGATTTGAGACTGGGATAGAGGTTCACCTTCCAGCAGGACAATGACCCTAAGCATACTGCTAAAGCAACACTCGAGTGGTTTAAGGGGAAACATTTAAATGTCTTGGAATGCCTTAGTCGAAGTCCAGACCTCAATCCAATTGAGAATCTGTGGTATGACTTAAAGATTGCTGTACACTAGCGGAACCCATCCAACATGAAGGAGCTGGAGCAGTTTTGACTTGAAGAATGGGCAAAAATCCCAGTGGCTAGATGTGCCAAGCTTATAGGGACATACCCCAAGCTGTAATTGCTGCAAAAGGTGGCTCTACAAAGTATTGACTTTGGGGGGGTGAATAGTTATGTACGCTCAAGTTTCGTTTTTCTTTGTCTTACTTCTTCTTTGTTTCACAATTTTGCATCTTCAAAGTGGTAGGCATGTTGTGTACATCAAATGATACAAACCCCCCAGAAATCAATTTTAATTTGAGGTTGTAAGGCAGCAAAATAGGAAAAATGCCAAGGGGGTGAATACTTTCGCAAGCCACTGTACCCTCCCTTTGCAACCATAAATATTACCATTTTGACACTGTAACACTTACCTCAACCAATCAAAGTTTGTGAATGGACAAACTGTAAGAATCCCAATTATGGGACTTCCTAGTACATTATGAGTGCTCTGTAATGTTCTGTAATTGTTAGTAGTAATCCATAATGGGAGGGGTGTGTGGTGCTAAATTGTTCCTTTGATAAGTGGAACGGGGCGGCAGGTAACCTGGCAGTTAAGAGTGTTGGGCCAGTAACTGAAAGGTTGCTGGTTGGTGAAGAATATGTCGATGTGCCCTTAAGCAAGGCACTTAAGCCTAATTGCTCCTGTAAGTCGCTCTGGATAAGAGCGTCTGCTCAATTAGTAAAATGTCAAATGTATAAGTTGATTGACACTAGCCAGGCAAGGACTGGAGGACGGTCAGGTTGTCATCAATATGCAAAGCAGCCGGACCTCCGAGTGATGAGAGAGAAAGAGAGAATCAGAGAGAGAGAAACAGAGAGAGAGAGAAACAGGGAGAGAGGGAGAGGCAGAGAGAGGGTTTATAGGTTCACAGAGAGAGAAACAGAGAGAGGGTTTATAGGTTCAGAGAGAGAGAAACAGAGAGAGGGTTTATAGGTTCACAGAGAGAGAAACGGGGAGAGGGTTTAAAGGTTCAGAGAGAGAGAAACAGAGAGAGGGTTTATAGGTTCAGAGAGAGAGAAACGGGGAGAGGGTTTAAAGGTTCACAGAGAGAGAAACAGAGAGAGGGTTTAAAGGTTCACAGAGAGAGAAACAATGTCATTCTCCAATTACTCCAATTAGGACAAAATACAAACGTTCCAACCAAAAAAGGCCTGGGTGTTGATGGTATCCTAAATGAAATGATAAAATATACAGACTACAAATTACAATTAGCTATATTTAAACTATTTAACATCATCCTCAGCTCTGGCATCTTCCCCAATATTTGGGACCAAGGACTGATCATCCCAGTCCACAAAAGTGGAGACAAATTTGACCCCAATAACTACCGTGGGATATGCGTCAACAGCAACCTTGGGGAAATCCTCTGCATTAACATTAACAGCAGACTCGTACATTTCCTCAGTGAAAATAATGTACTGAGCAAATGTCAAATTGTCTTTCTACCAAATTACCTTACAACAGACCACGTATTCACCCTGCACACCATAATTGACAAACAAACAAACCAAAACAAAGGCAAAGTCTTCTTATGCTTTGTTGATTTCAAAAAAAGCTTTCAACTCAATTTGGCAAGAGGGTCTGCTATACAATTGATGGAAAGTGGTGTTGGGGGTAAAAACATACATTATTATAAAATTGGCAAAAAACGCACATTTCTTTCCACAGGGCTAAGAGGTGAGACAGGGATGCAGCTTAGCCCCCCCCCCCCCCCCCTCTTCAACAAATATATATATATATATATATATCAACGAATTGGCGGGGGCACTAGAACAGTCTGCAGCACCCGACCTCACCCTACTAGAAGCTGAAGTCAAATGTCTATGTGCTTCTGTCCCCAACCAAGGAGGGCCTACAGCAGCACCTAGATCTTCTGCACTGATTCTGTCAGACCTGGGCCCTGACAGTAAATCTCAGTAAGACAAAAATAATGGTGTTCCAAAAAAGGTCCAGTTCCCAGGACGACGAATACAAATTCCATCTAGACACCGTTGCCCTAGAACACACAAAAAACGATACAAACCTCGGCCTAAACATCAATGCCACAGGTAACTTCCACAAAGCTGTGAACGATCTGAGAGACAATGCAATAAGGGCCTTCTATGCTATCAAAAGGAACATAAAATTCGACATACCAATTAGGATCTGGCAAATAATACTTGAATCAGTTACAGAGCCCATTGCCATTTATGGTTGTGAGGTCTGGGGTCCGCTCACCAACCAAGAATTCACAAAATGGGACAAACACCAAATTGAGACTCTGTATACAGAACTCTGCAAAACTATCCTCTGTGTACAACGTAAAACACCAAATAATGCATGCAGAATGAATTAGACCGATACCCGCTAATTATCGAAATCCAGAAAAGAGCCGTTAAATTGTACAACCAACTGAAGGGAAGCAATTCCCAAATCTTCCACAACAAAGCCATGACCTACAGAGAAATAAACCTTGAGAAGAGCCCCCTAAACAAGCTGGTCCTGGGGCTCTGTTCACAAACACAAACAGACCACACAGAGCCCCAGGACAGCAACACAATTAGACCCTACCAAATCATGAGAAAACAAAAAGACAATTACTTGACACATTGGAAAGAATTAACAAAAAACAGAGCAAACTAAAATTAAATTTTGCCCTAAACAGAGAGTACACAGTGACAGAATACCTAACCACTGTGACTGACCCAAACTTAAGGAAATCTTTGACAATGTACAGACTCAGTGAGCATTTCCTTGCTATTGAGAGAGGCCACCGAAGGCAGACCTGGCTCTCAAGAGAAGACAGGCTATATGCACACTGCCCACAAAATGATGTGGAAACTGAGCTGTACTTCCTCACCTCCTGCCAAATGTATGACCATATCAGAGACACATATTTCCCTCAGATTACACGGACCCACAAAGAATTTGAAAACAAATCCAATTTTGATAAACTCCCATATCTATTGGGTGAAATACCACAGTGTGCAATCACAGAAGCAAGATTTGTTACCTGTTGCCATAAGAAAAGGGCAACCAGTGAAGAACAAACACCATTGTAAATACAACCTATATTTACTTATATTCCCTTTACTACTTTACCTATTTGCACATCATTACAACACTGTATATATACATAATATGACATTTGAAATGTTTGTAAGTGTAACGTTTACTGTACATTTTCTATCTATTTCACTTGCTTTGGCAATGTAAACATACATTAAAAGCCCTTCAATTGAAATTGAATTGAATTGAGAAACAGAGGGTTTATAGGTTCACAGAGAGAGAAACAGAGAGAGGGTTTATAGGTTCACAGAGAGAGAAACAGAGAGAGGGTTTGTAGGTTCACAACAGTAAGTACAGTAAGTAAGCCTTGCCAGAACGGCACAAACAACAAGCTGGAGTTCAAAGGTCAAGGCATGAATGGCCCATCACCGACGTCATCATCAGAGCTGTGATGTGAGAGGATTTTGTCGCCATGGCCACCTTCACGTCACTCCTACTATAAGTAAACAATACCCCTCAGTCTCTCCCTCTCCACCCCTCTCTCTCTATCTCAGAATCATTCATCTCCAGATGTGAATGTGTGAGTGTTCTCTAGAGAGGTTTTCCACAGGAATACTGCAGCTGATAGGATAAAAAGATTTGCATAATGTTATAATAGGTAATGTCAGGAGGTCATAAAAAGACGTAGACATGTCATAAGTACAGATTTATCACCACCTGACCTGAGACACCAAATCCAGGGAGGGTGATGAAGCTTTAAAAGCAACAGTCTGTAAGATGTCCAGTCATTTTAGTTGATGGAATATTCATTGCTACAATATGACATATTTATAAAACACTGTACAGGCTAAATATTTGATTAGTAATCTGAGTGATGGGGCTGGGGAAATGTAACCACTCTCTGAAACACAAACTACAGATTGAGGCTTTAATGTCCTTGGACAGTGGAACTTTGGGCATGTAGATATCCCCAACAGTCCTCTGTATCAACTCTGCTGTGCTCCCATATCAACAGTCCTCTGTATCAACTCTGCTGTGCTCCCATATCAACAGTCCTCTGTCTCAACCTGCTGAGCTCATATCACGTCCTACTGTACGAACTCTGCAGTGCTCCCATATCAAGTCCCTCTGATCAACTCGCGCTGTAGCTCCCATGAATAAACAGTCCTCTGTATCAACTCTGCTGTGCTCCCATATCAACAGTCCTCTGTATCAACTCTGCTGTGCTCTCCATATCAACAGTCCTCTGTATCAACTCTGCTGAGCTCCCATATCAACACAGTCCTCTGTATCAACTCTGCTTGCTCCCATATCAAGCGTGCCTCTCGTATCAACTTGCTGTCTCCCATACAAAGTCCTCTGTATCAACTCTGGCTGTGCTCCCATATCAACAGTCCTCTGTATCAACTCTGCTGGTGCTCCCATATCAACCCGTCCTCGTATCAACCTGCTGTGCTCCCATATCAACAGTCCTCTGTATTAACTCTGCTTGCCCCATATTCAACAGTCCTCTGTCATAACTCTGCTTGCTCCCATAATCAACAAGTCCTCTGTTCAACTCTGCTGAGCTCCCATGATCAACATCCCTTGTATTAACTCTGGCTGAGTCTCCCATATCCTTGACAAACTTTCCCATTCCGTCTCTTCACCTGTTGCCCATACAACGCTCTGTACATGCGACAACCGCCTGTACCCTGTCCATAATCAAGCATCTTTTATCCTCTGTAGCTTCATATCACGCCTCGTCATGCTTGACTCCATCAAGTTTGTATCAACTCAGTCCCATCAACCTGTATCAATCTGCTGAGCTCCCATATCAACAGTCCGATATTGCGGCTTCCATTCCATCCTAGTACACCTGCTGAGCTCCCATATCAACAGTCATTCGCTGTATCAACCTATGCTGAGATCCCATATCAACACGTCCTGCTGTATAACCTGCTTTGCTCATATCAACAGTCCTGTGTATAACTCTGATCTGTGCTCTCCATGTCAACAGCCTTTGTATAACTTGCTGAACGTCCCATATCAACAGTCCTCTGTATCAACTCTGCTGTGCTCCCATATACACCGTCTCTGTATCAACTCGCTGCTGGCTCCCATATCAACAGTCCTCTGATCAACTCTGCTTGCTCCATATCAACAGTCTCGTATCAACTCTGCTGTGCTCCCATATCAACAGTCTCTGTATCAACCTTTCCCCTGCCTGAAAAGCCTTGTCCCAAAAAAATCAACAACCCAGAGTTTCCCCCCTCGCTTTTGTTGGTATCAACTATGCTGAGCTCCCATATCAACAGTCCTCTGTATCAACTCTGCTGGGCTCCCATATCAACAGTCCTCTGTATCAACTCTGCTGTGCTCCCATATCAACAGTCCTCTGTTATCAACTCTGCTGTGCTCCCAGATAAGTCAACAGTCTTCTGTATCAACTCTCAACTCGTGCTCCCATATCAACAGTCCTCTGTATACTATGCTGAGTCCCATATCAACAGTCCTCTGTATCAACTCTGCTGAGCTCCCATATCAACAGTCCTCTGTATCAACCTGCTGAGCTCCCATATCAACAGTCCCTGTATCAACTCTGCTGTGCTCCCATATCAACAGTCCTCTGTACAACTCTGTGTGCCCCATATCAACAGTCCTCTGTATCATACTCGCTGAGCTCCCATATCAACAGTCCTCTGTATCAACTCTGCTGAGTCTCCATATCAACAGTCCTCTGTATCAACTCTGCTGAGCTCCCATATTCAACAGTCCTCTGTATCAACTCTGCTGTGCTCCCATATCAAAAAAGCAGTTCCTCGTGTCTGAACCTATGCTGTGACCCATATCAGACAGTCCGTCTGTAATCAAGCGTATGCTGAGCTCTCATGAATCAACAGTCCTCTGTATCAACACTGCTGTGCTCCCATATCAACAGTCCTCTGTATCAACTCTACTGAGCTCCCATATCAACAGTCCTCTGTATCAACTCTGCTGAGCTCCCATATCAACAGTCCTCTGTATCACTGGGGACAGCAAGGAGACATCATGCCAGGTAGTCCTGAGGCACGGTCCTAGGGCTCAGGTCCTCCGAGAGAGAGAGAAAGAAAGAGATAATTAGAGAGAGCATACTTATATTCACACAGGACACCGGATAAGACAGGAGAAGTACTCCAGATATAACAAACTGACCCTAGCCCCCCGACACATAAACTACTGCAGCATAAATACTGGAGGCTGAGACAGGAGGGGTCAGGAGACACTGGGGCCCCATCTGATGATACCCCCGGACAGGGCCAAACAGGAAGGATATAACCCCACCCACTTTGCCAAAGCACAGCCCCCACACCACTAGAGGGATACCTTCAACCACCAACTTACCATCCTGAGACAAGGCCGAGTATAGCCAACAAAGATCTCCGCCACGGCACAACCCAAGGGGGGGCGCCAACCCAGACAGGAAGATCACGTCAGTGACTCAACCCACTCAAGTAATGCACCCCTCTTAGGGACGGCATGAAAGAGCACAAGTAAGCCAGTGACTCAGCCCCTGTAATAGGGTTAGAGGCAGAGAATCCCAGTGGGGAGAGGGGAACCGGCCAGGCAGAGACAGCAAGGGCGGTTCGTTGCTCCAGAGCCTTTCCATTCACCTTCACACTCCTGGGCCAGACTACACTCAATCATATGACCCACTGAAGAGATGAGTCTTCAGTAAAGACTGAAAAGTTGAGACCGAGTCTGCGTCTCTCACATGGGTAGGCAGACCATTCCATAAAATGGAGATCTATAGGAGAAAGCCCTGCCTCCAGCTGTTTGCTAAGAAATTCTAGGGACAATTAGGAGGCCTGCGTCTTGTGACCGTAGCGTACGTGTATCGGAAAGATAGGTAGGAGCAAGCCCATGTAATGCTTTGTAGGTTAGCAGTAAAACCTTGAAATCAGCCCTTGCCTTAACAGGAAGCCA
>NC_036839.1:41368862-41376379 GCF_002910315.2 Salvelinus sp. IW2-2015 | reverse complement strand
GCCGGCCAATCAGTGGAAATGATTCAGACCTGGGACACTAGGTGAGTAGAATCCCGGCCAATCAGTGGAATGATTTCAGACCTGGGACACTAGTGAGTAGAATCCCCGGCCAATCAGTGGAATGATTCAGACCTGGGACACTAGGTGAGTAGAATCCCGGCCAATCCGTGGAATGATTCAGACCTGGCGACATAGGTGAGTAGAATCCCCGGCCAATCAGTGGAATGATTCAGACCTGGGACACTAGTGAGTAGAATCCCCGGCCAATCAGTGGAATTGATTTCAGACCTGGGACACTAGGTGAGTAAATCCCCGGCCAATCAGTGGAATGATTCAGACCTGGGACACTAGGTGAGTAGATCCCCGGCCAATCAGTGGAATGATTCAGACCTGGACACTAGGGAGTAGAATCCCCGCCAACAGTGGAATGATTCAGACCTGGGACACTAGGTGAGTTAGAATCCCCGGCCAATCAGTGATATGATTCAGACCTGGGACCACTAGGTGAGTAGAATCCCCGGCCAATCATTGATCACCTGGGAAGTAGAGAAATCCGGCCTCAGTGGCGATTCAACCTCGACAGTGGTGAGTAGAATCCCCGGGCCACATAAGTATTCAGCTGGAAGGGAGTGAATCCCATCCGGATTCAGACCGGACACTAGGTGAGTAGAATCGCGGCCAATTCAGTTGGTATGATTCAGACCTGGGACACTAGGTTGAGCTAGAACCCACGCCAATCAGTGGAATGATTCAGGACCTGGGACACTAGGGTGTAGTAGAATCCCCGGGCCAAATCAGTGGTATGAATTCAGACCGTGGACGACACATAGGGGGATTCTACTCACCTAGTGTCCCAGGTCTGAATCATTCCCTGATTAGAGGGSAATAATATAAACCACACAGTACTTTTCACCTTAATATCTTAGTTTGAGAAAAGGGGGTTTAGAAAATAGAGATGACCCACCTCTCCTCCCGTCTTTCTCTCCCTCTTTTCCCAGATCCAGACCAATAGACAGGAGCGATGGAGAGGTCCAGGAAGAGGACCAACAGAAGCGCTTACCTCCCCCCCAGCAGCACCCTGGGCCAAGGCTAGGAGCTCCACACCAACACCCACTGTAAACCCTACCGCATTTTGAACTCAAATACTTCTAGTAAGTTGAACTCAAAGTTGATGAAAAGTCATTATTACTTAAAATGTTTATGTGGATCTGATTCAAAGTCTCATCAACTCTATTTTTTAAAGTTATGATAACAAAGGAAATGTTTTACCCAGCATGCTCTACTGCAGGCATATTTTGGGGAATTGTTCTAAATATCTGTGTTTTTACATGTACATTGAATGACRGATTMATCTTATGCTACACAAAGATAAATAACACACATTTTTGTAAACTAATCCAATCATTTAGGTCAAATTTTTTGCACTCGTTACTGAAATGGTTGTTCCAGTTGAAATGGTTTCGGTCGTCTCCTCACACACTTCCTGACCCTGGCAGTCATTATGAATGCAGGTTGCGGGTGAATACTAACTGTTGGATAGCAACGCTCAGGATTTCAATAGGAATGGCACTTCACTTTGCAAGCCAGCATAATGTGACCTGCAGGTAGGGTTGCAAATGKCTGGTAAATTTCCCATGTTTTTCAGAAATCCTGGTTGGCTGATTCCTGAAAATTTGGGGAAAGGTAGCAGAATTATGCAACCCTACTTGCAGGCCTGATTTGGCTTGTAAACCATGTGTTTCAGGCCACTGTATTAGGGTGAAGATAGGCCCCAAAATAATGTATTGTCATAAAGAGTTTAATGACAACATTCACTTAGGAACTCGTTTGGTGAAGGCCACAGAACTAAAAATGAAKGAATTCAACAACCATGTCTCTGTCACTAACAAATACAGTCATGGGGGGTAACCCTACAATTCACTCAAAAAGACAAGTCACACTGGGAAATTATATTGAAGGCGTAGCTTAGCTGGGGCGTTTCTCAAAATGTTCAAGCTGACACAACTCAAATCTGGACCCCTACAGCAGGGGTGTCGAACTCATTCCATGGAGGGCTTAGTGTCTGCATGGAATGAGTACTTGTTCCTTTCAATTAAGCCCTGGACAACCAGGTGTAGKRWGTTCCTTACTAATTCGTGATCTTAATTCATCAATCAGGTACAAGGGAGGAGCCAAAACCCGCAGACACTCTGGCCCAACGTGGAATGAGTTTGACACCTGTTCTACAGGGTCACAGGTGACTCTATCGGTTTGAGTAATAACTACAAAATACTTTTATGTAACTGTAGGCTACTCAGACATATTAAGTGCAACAGGCTTCCTAAAAACAATGGAGGGTTAATCGACAGGGCACATTGGGGTTTAAACTGCCATTAAGGAGAGAGAGCAGGGAAAGCCTCACTCCATCACGTCAGTAAAGAGAACAAGAAAGAAACCGAACAGAGGAGAGAAAAGTCACTCCCAGTGAGAAGAGATGCAAACAGATAAACAGAGAGAGAAAAGTCACTCCAGTGAGACGAGATACAAACAGACAAACAGAGAGAGAAAGGTCACTCCCAGTGAGAAGGATGCAAACAGACAAACAGAGAGATAAAATCACTCCCAGTGAGAAGAGATGCATACAGACAAACAGAGAGATAAAAGTCACTCCCAGTGAGAAAAAATGCAAACAGACAAACAGAGAGATAAAAAGTCACTCCCAGTGAGAAGAGATGCAACAGACAAACAGAGAGATAAAAGTCACTCCCAGTGAGAAGAGATGCAAACAGACAAACAGAGAGGCATAAAAAGAGTGGAAAGGGAGAAAGAAAGAGGGTGTCTCTCTCTCACCATCTCTGTGTCTCCCTCTGAAATTCCTCCATGCCACTTTGACTTTACCCCCTACTCCCTACACCCTTCCCACTTCCCAGCCAGCCCTCCCTGGCGCCAGTATGCGTCCCCCAGACCCCTTTCTCCCCCTCAGGGCTGCTGCTGTTGCTGTCTTTCTGCCCCCTAGTAGTGGTCGTGCAGGCCAGCAGCATAAGATGAGAGCGGACACAGCACACACCATGGAGATACAGACCCAGACCGCTGTATGAGGCATCACTTTGTGGAGACCATCACACACTCCCTTACAAGTGCAACTCCAATGTAAGTCAGCTGAATGTCACACACACACACACACACACACACACACACCACACACACACACACACACAACACCACACACACACACACACACACACACACACACACACACACACACACACACACACACACACACACACACACACACACACACCACACACACACACACACACACACACACCACACACACACACACCACACAACACACACCACAACACAACACACACACACACACACACACCACACGCACACACTAAGCCAATCCAGTCATCCACCCCTAGTCTTCCTGCTAAGAAGCTGTTTAAGATAACAGGGCCAGTCCAGCTGACAAAGGAGAAGGAGCTTTTACATGATAAATATCAGAACAGAGATCTGCCCAAAACCTCCAAAGCAGACCTCTGGGACTACAGACAGGGAACTCCCTCTAATGAGTCTAGTGAGTAGGTATTTTTACTCTTTCTTTCCCTGTCTGTCTGTCCCTCTCACTGTCTGTCTGTATGTCCCTCTCTTTCACTGTCTCTCTCTTTCGTTCTCTCTGTCTCCGTTTCTCCCTCTCTCTGTCTCTCTCTCTGTCTCTGTCTCTCTCTGTCTCTCATGGTCTCTCATGGTCTCTCACGGTCTCTCAGGGTCTCTGTGAGTTCCTCAACCCAGCCAAAAATTAAACAAGCCCCCACAGAGAGAGAGAGCAGCAAATGTCTGCAGTGTGGCCCACATCCAACACCTCACTCAACAGCAGTGTGACTCACCTATACCAGACAGAGAGAGAGAGKGAGAGAGATGGGKAAGGCAGAGATAAAGAGAGGGGGGAGAGATAGAGACGGAGAGAGGGAGGAGATTGGAGAAAGAGAGACGGAAAGAGAGGTGAGAGAGAGAGGTCTAATAGAAAGAGAGAAAGAAGAAGGGTGGTGAGACTGGAAAAAGATTGTGGCAAACAGGTGCTGAGTAACCCTAGTAACCCTCCCAAGTGGCATAGCATCTCCCAAAAGGCACTGCATCTCAGTGCAAGAGGCGTCACTACAGTCCCTGGTTCAAATCCAGGCTGAATCACATCTGGCTGTGATTGGGAGTCCCATAGGGCGGCGCACAATTGGCCCGGGGTAGGCCGTCATTGTAAATAAGAATTTGTTCTTGACTGACTTGCCTAGTTAAAAAAAAGGTAAAATAAAAAAAATGAGGAGAGAGTTAGTTTCTCTCTCCTCCCTGAAGCGTAATATAAGGCATGTAGACAGGACAACACTGGGGATCTGTAGTGATGAGTAACACTGGGGATGTGTAGTAGTGAGTGACAGTTCCTGATGTAAACGAGTTTAAATGAGTGTAAGTGATCCCTCACAGGGGACTCTTAATGGAGGGGGGCTGTCATTCTGTCTTTCTATTCTTCCCCCTCGCTCTCCCACCATGAGTCCATTTCCTACATGCAGGGCCGTAGTTGTGTGTGTGTGTGTGTGTTTGTGTGTGCGCCTGACTGTTGATGCGTCTGTAAGTGCTTGCAACTGTGCATACATGTGTATGTAGGTGTTTGTGTGTCTGTAAGTGGGTAGGTGAGTGCCCAGCTGTTGTCTCCAGGCTCCTCTGGGCGGGGGGGGGCGTTCCTCTTCCTCTCCTCTTCCTCTTCTCTCCTCTCCTCTCCTCTCTCTCTCCCTTCTCCTCTCCTCTCCTCTCCTCTCCTCTCCTCTCCTCTCCTCTCCTCCTCCTCTCCTCCTCTCCTCCCTTTCTCCCCCTTTTCCCTCTCCTTATCCCCCTCTTTCTCTCCCCCCCAACACACACTGACACAAAGCCCTCACCTCCCAACCTCTCTCTGTGAAAATACTGAAACACTTCTGAGCTGATAGCTCATCTTCTAGTCCTCAGAAGGAAGACACATGTTCCTAAAGTGGCTGCCAACTCCCTTGCAGTCATCGCCCACAAGTGTGTGTGTGTGTGTCATATTCCCTGGCCCGGGACAGGCTTTAGCCAGAGGTAGAGAGAGAGCAGAGAGAGCAGGAGTCAGAGAGAGAGAGTCAGAGAGAGAGAGCAGAGAGAGAGAGTCAGAGAGAGATGGTCAGAGAGACAGAGAGAGAGAGAGCGAGAGAGAGAGAGAAGAGAGAAGAGAGGAGAGAGAGAGAGAGAGAGAGAGAGAGAGAGAGAGAGAGAGAGAGAAGAGAGAGAGAGAGAGAGAAGAGAGAGAGAAGAGAGAGAGAGAGAGGGAGAGAAGAGAGGAGAGCAGCAGAGGAGCAGAGTCACATGAAGAGCAGCAGCGAAGGCAGAGAGCAGCAGTCAGAGAGGAGCAGCACAGGCAGCAGAAGGCAGAAGCGGGGAGCAGGAGAGCAGAGATGAGAGAGAGAGCAGCAGGAGAGGAGGCAGGCAGGAGAGAAGCAGAGCAGCAGAGAGAGAGAGAAGAGAGAGAGAGAGGAGAGAGAGAGAGGAGGAGAGAAGAGCTGGGGAGAGAGAGAGAGCAGAGACAAATTGCTTTGCAATGTTAACAAATGTTCCATGCCAATAAAGCCCCTTGAATTTAATTGAATTGCGAGAGAGTCAGAGAGCACATACCTGGCCTGAACATCAGCGCCACAGGTAACTTCCACAAAGCTGTGAACGATCTGAGAGACAAAGCAAGAAGGGCATAAAAACATCAAATTGGCATATAGGATCTGGCTAAAAAACTTTGAATAGTTATAGAACCCATTGCCTTTTATGGGTATGAGGTCTGGGCTCCCTCACAACCAATAATTCACAAAATGGGACAAACACCAAATTGAGACTCTGCATGCAGAATTCTGCAAAAATATCCTCTGTGTACAACGTAAAACACCAAATAATGCATGTAGAGCAGAATTAGGACGATACCGCTAATTATCAAAATCCAGAAAAGAGACGTTAAATTCTTACAACCACCTTAAAGGAAGCGATTCCCAAACCTTCCATAACAAAGTCATCACCTACAGAGAGATGAACCTCTGGTCCTGGGGCTCTGCTCACAAACACAAACAGACCCCACAAGAGCCCCAGGACAGAAACACAATTAGACCCAACCAAATCATGGAGAAACAAAAAGAGAATTACTTGACAAATTGGAAAGAATTTACCAAAAAATAGAGCAAACTAGAATGCTATTTGGCCCTAAACAGAGAGTACACAGCGGCAGAATACCTGACCACTGTTGACTGACCCAAATGTAAGGAAATCTCTGGCTATGTACAGACTCAGTGAGGCATTTCCTTGATATGAGAAAGGCTGCAGAAGGCAGACTGGCTCTCAAGAGAAGTGAGGTGGAAACTGATATGACTTCCTAACCTCCTGCCAAATGTATGACCATATAGAGACACACATTTCCCTCAGATACACAGACCCTCAAAGAATTCCAAAACAAATCCAATTTTGATAAACTCCCATATCTATTGGGTGAAATACCTCAGTGTTCCAATCACAGCAGCAAGATTTTTGACCTGTTGCACAAGAAAAAAGGCAACCAGTGAAGAACAAACACCATTGTAAATACAACCTATTTTTATGTTTATTTATTTTCCCTTTTGTACTTTAACCATTTGCACATCGTTAAACGCTGTATATAGACATAATATGACATATGAAATGTCTTTATCTATTGGAACTTCTGTGAGTGTAATGTTTACTGTTAATTTTTTTTGCTTATTTAACTTTTGTTTATATCCCCTGTCCCTAGCTATTGTTAGAGAGGGTCACATCGGTGGCGACACGAGGCAGTTGACAAGGACATGACACAGGAGTCCACTTACAGTTTGTGTGTGTGTGTGTGTGTGTGTGTGTGTGTGTGTGTGTGTGTGTGTGTGTGTGTGTGTGTGTGTGTGTGTGTGTGTGTGTGTGTGTGTGTGTGTGTGTGTGTGGTGTGTGTGTGTGTGTGTGTGTGTGTGTGTGTGTGTGTGTGTAGTGGAAAGTGGTCACATTGCAGGCAGACCATCAGCTCTAGACGAGGATCAGCTATTGCAGTACACATAGTGAAAACAGGGTCATCCATGTTGTGTAGCTAGGAACACAGTGAAACAGGTCATGCCATGTTTGTGTAGCTATGGAACACAGTGAAACAGGTCACTCCATGTGTGTGTAGCTAGGAACACAGTGAAACAGTATCCATGTTGTGTTAGCTAGGACACAGTGAAACAGGTCATCCATGTTGTGTAGCTAGGAACACAGTGAAACAGAGTCATCCATGTTTGTGTAGCTAGGACCACAGGTGAAACAGGTCATTCCCTAGGAACACAGTGAAACAGGTCATCCCATGTTGGTAGCTATGGCCACAGTGACAACAGGTCATCCATGTTGTTTAGCTAGGAACACAGTGAAACAAGGTCATCCATGTTGTGTAGCTAGGAACACAGTGAAACAGGTCATCCATGTTGTGTAGCTAGGGAAACAGTGAATATCTCTCTCTTTTT
>NC_036839.1:41356574-41368837 GCF_002910315.2 Salvelinus sp. IW2-2015 | reverse complement strand
CAGTGAGAAGAGATGCATACAGACAAACAGAGAGATAAAAGTCACTCCCAGTGAGAAGAGATGCAAACAGACAAACAGAGAGATAAAGTCACCCCAGTGAGAAGAGATGCAAACCAGACAAACAGAGAGATAAAAGTCACTCCCAGTGAGAAGAGATGCAAACAGACAAACAGAGAGGCATAAAAGGAGTGGAAAGGGAGAAAAGAGGGTGTCTCTCTCTCACCATCTCTGTGTCTCCCTCTGAAATTCCTCCATTGCCACTTTGACTTTACCCCCTACTCCCTACACCCTTCCCACTTCCCAGCCAGCCCTCCCTGGCGCCAGTATGCGTCCCCCAGACCCCCTTTCTCCCCCCTCAGGGCTGCTGCTGTTGCTGGTCTTCTGCCCCCTAGTAGTGGTCGTGCAGGCCAGCAGCAGTAAGATGGAGAGCGGACACAGCACACACCATGGAGATACAGACCCCAGACCGCTGTATGAGGCATCACTTTGTGGAGACCATCACACACTCCCTCTACAAGTGCAACTCCAATGTAAGTCAGCTGAATGTACACACACACACACACACACACACACACACCACACACACACACACACCACACACCACACACACACACACACACACACACACACACACACAACACACACACACACACACACACACACACACACACACACACACACACACACACACACACCACACACACACACACCACACCCAATAAAAAAGCCAATCCAAAGTGCATCCCACCCCCCTAGTTTCCTGCTAAGAAGCTGTTTAAGATAACAGGGCCAGTCCAGCTGACAAAGGAGAAGGAGCTTTTACATGATAAATATCAGACAGAGATCTGCCCAAAAACCTCCAAAGCAGACCTCTGGGACTACAGACAGGGAACTCCCTCTAATGAGTCTAGTGAGTAGGTATTTTTACTCTTTCTTTCCCTGTCTGTCTGTCCCTCTCACTGTCTGTCTGTATGTCCCTCTCTTTCACTGTCTCTCTCTTTCGTTCTCTCTGTCTCCGTTTCTCCCTCTCTCTGTCTCTCTCTCATGTCTCTGTCTCTCTCTGTCTCTCATGGTCTCTCATGGTCTCTCACGGTCTCTCAGGGTCTCTGTGAGTTCCGCAACCCAGCCAAAATTAAACAAGCCCCCACAGAGAGAGAGAGCAGCAAATGTCTGCAGTGTGGCCCACATCCAACACCTCACTCAACAGCAGTGTGACTACCTATACCAGACAGAGAGAGAGAGGGAGAGAGTGGGTGAAGGCAGAGATAAAGAGAGGGGGAGAGATAGAGACGGAGAGAGGAGGAGATTGGAGAAAGAGAGACGGAAAGAGAGGTGAGAGAGAGAGGTCTAATAGAAAGAGAGAAAAGGAAGAGGTGGTGAGACTGGAAAAGATTGTGGCAAACAGGTGCTGAGTAACCCTAGTAACCCTCCCAAGTGGCATAGCATCTCCAAAAGGCACTGCATCTCAGTGCAAGAGGCGTCACTACAGTCCCTGGTTCAACCAGGCTGAATCACATCTGGCTGTGATTGGGAGTCCCTAGGGCGGCGCACAATTGGCCCGGGGTAGGCCGTCATTGTAAATAAGAATTTGTTCTTGACTGACTTGCCTAGTTAAAAAAAAGGTATAAAATAAAAATGAGGAGAGAGTTAGTTTCTTCTCCTCCCTGAAGCGTAATATAAGGCATGTAGACAGGACAGCACTGGGGATCTGTAGTGATGAGAGTAACACTGGGGATGTGTAGTAGTGAGTGACAGTGTCCTGATGTAAACGGATTTAAATGAGTGTAAAGTGATCCCTCACAGGGGACTCTTAATGGAGGGGGCTGTCATTCTGTTCTTCTATTCTTCCCCTCGCTCCCCACCATGAGTCCATTTCCTACATGCAGGGCCGTAGTTGTGTTGTGTGTGTGTGTGTTTGTGTGTGCGCCTGACTGTTGATGCGTCTGTAAGTGCTTGCAACTGTGCATACATGTGTATGTAGGTGTTTGTGTGTCTGTAAGTGGTAGGTGAGTGCCCAGCTGTTGTCTCCAGGCTCCTCTTCTCTCCTCTCCTCTCCTCTCCCTCTCCTCTCCTCTCCTCTCCTCTCCTCTCCTCTCCTCTCCTCTTCCTTCCTCTCCTCTCCTCTCCTCTCCTCTTCTCCCCCTCTTTCCCTCTCCTTATCCCCCTCTTCTCTTCCCCCCAACACACACTGACACAAGCCCTCACCTCCCAACCTCTCTCTGTGAAAATACTGAAACACTTCTGAGCTGATAGCTCATTCTTCTAGTCCTCAGAAGGAAGACACATGTTCCTAAAGTGGCTGCCAACTCCCTTGCAGTCATCGCCCACAAGTGTGTGTGTGTGTCATATTCCCTGGCCCGGGACAGGCTTTAGCCAGAGGGTAGAGAGAGTCAAGAGAGAGAGTCAGAAGGAGAGAGAGTCGAGAGGGAGGTCAGAGAGAGAGACAGAGAGAGAGAGAGAGAGAGAGAGAGTCAGAGAGAGTCAGAGGAGACAAGAGACAGAGAAGAGAGAGAGCGAGAGAGAGAGAGGAGAGAGATAGAGAGAGAGAGAGAGAGAGAGAGAGAGAGAGAGAGAGAGAGAGAGAGGAGAGAGAGAGAGAGAGAGAGGGAGGAGGAGGAGAGAGAGAGAGAGAGAGAGAGAGAGAGAGAGAGAGAGAGAGAGAGAGAGAGAGAGAGAGGGAGAGAGAGAGAGAGAGAGAGAGAGAAGAGAGAGAGATTGCTTTGGCAATGTTAACAAATGTTTCCCATGCCAATAAAGCCCCTTGAATTTAATTGAATTGCGAGAGAGTCAGAGAGCACATACCTTGGCCTGAACATCAGCGCCACAGGTAACTTCCACAAAGCTGTGAACGATCTGAGAGACAAAGCAAGAAGGGCATAAAACATCAAATTCGGCATATGAGGATCTGGCTAAATATAGGATCTGGCTAAAAAAATTTGAATGAGTTATAGAACCCATTGCCTTTTATGGGTATGAGGTCTGGGCTCCGCTCACCAACCAATAATTCACAAAATGGGACAAACACCAATTGAGACTCTGCATGCAGAATTCTGCAAAAATATCCTCTTGTACAACGTAAAACACCAAATAATGCATGTAGAGCAGAATTAGGACGATACCCGCTAATTATCAAAATCCAGAAAAGAGACGTTAAATTCTACAACCACCTTAAAGGAAGCGATTCCCAAACCTTCCATAACAAAGTCATCACCTACAGAGAGATGAAACTCTGGTCCTGGGCTCTGCTCACAAACACAAACAGACCCCACAAGAGCCCCAGGACAGAAACACAATTAGACCCAACCAAATCATGAGAAACAAAAAGAGAATTACTTGACAAATTGGAAAGAATTTACCAAAAAATAGAGCAAACTAGAATGCTATTTGGCCCTAAACAGAGAGTACACAGCGGCAGAATACCTGACCACTGTGACTGACCCAAATGTAAAGAAATCTCTGGCTATGTACAGGCTCAGTGAGGCATTTCCTTGATATGAGAAAGGCTGCAGAAGGCAGACCTGGCTCTCAAGAGAGTGAGGTGGAAACTGATATGAACTTCCTAACCTCCTGCCCAATGTATGACCATATTAGAGCACACATTTCCCTCAGATACACAGACCCTCAAAGAATTCCAAAACAAATCCAATTTTGATAAACTCCCATTACTATTGGGTGAAATACTCAGTGTGCAATCACAGCAGCAAGATTTTTGACCTGTTGCCACAAGGAAAAGGCAACCAGTGAAGAACAAACACCATTGTAAATACAACCTATTTTTATGTTTATTTATTTTTCCTTTGTACTTTAACCATTTGCACATCGTTACAACGCTGTAATAGACATAATATGACATATGAAATGTCTTTATTCTATTGGAACTTCTGTGAGTGTAATGTTTACTGTTAATTTTTTTTTGTATTTAACTTTTGTTTATATCCCCTGTCCCTAGCTATTGTAGAAGAGGGTCACATCGGTGGCGACACGAGGCAGTTGACAAGGACATGACACAGGAGTCCACTTACAGTTTGTGTGTGTGTGTGTGGTGTGTGTGTGTGTGTGTGTGTGTGTGTGTGTGTGGGTGTTGTGTGTGTGTGGGTGTGTGTGTGTGTGTGTGTGTGTGTGTGTGTGTGTGTGTGTGTGTGTGTGTGTGTGTGGGTGTGTGTTGTGTGTGTGTGTGTGTGTGTGTGTAGTGGAAAGTGGTCACATGCAGCAGACCATCAGCTCTAGGAGGATCAGCTATGACACAGTGAAACAGGTCATCCATGTTGTATAGCTAGGAACACAGTGAAACAGGTCATCCATGTTGTGTAGCATATGACCACAGTGAAACAGGTCATCCTAGGAACACAGTGAAACAGGTCATCCATGTTGAGTAGCTAGGACCACAGTGACACAGGTCATCCGTGTTGTATAGCTAGGAACACAGTGAAACAGGTCATCCATGTTGTGTAGCTAGGAACACAGTGAAACAGGTCATCCATTTTGTGGAGCTAGGAAGACAGTGAAACAGGTCATCCATGTTGAGTAGCTAGGACCACAGTGAAACAGGTCCTCCAGTTGTATAGCTAGGAACACAGTGAAACAGGTCCTCATGTTGTGTAGTTAGAAAGACAGTGAAACAGGCATCCATGTTGTGTAGCTAGGAACACAGTGAAATGGTTCATCCATGTTGTGTAGCTAGGAACACAGTGAAACAGGTCATCCATGTTGAGTAGCTAGGAACACAGTGAACAGGTCATCCATGTTGTGTAGCTAGGAACACAGTGAAACAGGTCATCCATGTTGTGTAGCTAGGAACACAGTGACACAGATCATCAATTTATGTGCTAGGGCTAGGAACACAGTGAAACAGATCATCCATGTTATGTAGCTAGGAAGACAGTGAAACAGGTCATCCATGTTGTGTAGCTAGGAACACAGTGAAACAGATCATCCATGTTGTGTAGCTAGGAAGACAGTGAAACAGGTCCTCCATGTTGTGTAGCTAGGAACACAGTGAAATGGGTCATCCATTTTGTTTTCCTCTGACAGACACACAGTAGGGAGACTGAGCCATTGGAACAAACAACATCACTAATTAGGGCGATGATACCGGGTGTCACTGCTGTTATGCTGCAAAGCGCTAAGGGAGCTAACACAAGTCTTCAGGTCTCAGGCGAGGTTACTCATGTGATTTACATGTGTGTGTGTGTGTGTGTGTGTGTGTGTGTGTGTGTGTGCGTGCGTGCGTGCGTGCGTGCGTGCGTGCGTGCGTGTGACTAACTCAGCGCTTTCAGTGTTAACAGTGAGACAGACTAGCCTAACTCCTATTACTGCCAGGCCACAGATTGAGTCAGCCTGACTGGGACAGTGACTTTATAGACTACAGCTCTTTGAACAGGTTAACATAACTTTATTGTTTTCTAAATTCCCTTGAAGTGCTCATGTATGTTTTCTCTCCTTTCCTCCCCTCTTCTCTCTCTCCTCCTTCCCTCTCCTTCTCTCTTCTCTGCTCCTCTCCCCCCTCTCCTCTTCTTTCCTCCCCTGCCCTCTCCTCCCTTCCTCCTCTCCAGATGGTGTTGCTAGCTCGGTGCGAGGGCCACTGCAGCCACACGTCCCGCTCCGACCCTCTCATCTCCTTCAGCTCGGTGTTGAAGCAGCCCTTCAAGAGTACCTGTTTCTGCTGCAAGCCCCACACCTCCAAGCTGAAGGCTGTGAGGCTCCGCTGCGCCGGAGGGACCCGCATCACAGCAACCTACCGCTACATCCTCGCCTGCAACTGTGAGGAGTGCAGCTGAGCTGGGAAAAATACTTTAAACTTTAGAACTCTGTCTCCGTGAGAAAGTGTATGCACCTGTGAGTCGACAGCTGTGAGGAGTGAAATCCTAGAACTTGTAAATTAGAAGAACCTGCACCTTTGTTGAACCTATAAGTCCAGGCCCAATCCATGGACCGAGCCCTGGCCTTCATTTGCAAGTAGTGGAACCCTTAGAGCCCAATATAACTCTAGAACCTGAGAGTATAGGCTAGAACCATGGAGGAATCTAGAACCGTCATGCTTGTTTGTGATGAGGACTCCATCGCCACAACAACTATCTGCCTTTTAGAATGGTGTTCCTAGGGAGGGGAGGGCGGGAGATTTCTGAACCAATAATAATCATGGATTGGATTTATATAGCGCATTTCTACCAACTGAGCTACTCCAAGCGCTTTACATAGTAACTCACCTCATACACCAACTGGAGGAATGTACCATTTCATGGTTCTACATGTGTTTCTAGACCTGACTGAGAARTCAGTCATGAGATCCTTCATTCTTCTTGACTCTTTGTCAAAATGCTTTGTCAATCCTCTAAATATCAGTCTGGACCAAGTCTCACCTGAGCTCCTGTTCTCATCCAGTGGCTCAGTCCCCAACCTGAGACCCATTAGGAACCCTGTTCCCAAATGATGTGTGTCTAGAACCAAGAGAACACTCGGCTCCTCAAGGCTCCCAGMAGGAGTTAGTTCTGCTAATCCATGRAGAGTAGATGACATTTCCCAGAATCCTGCAGAACACTGTCTTCTCCCCAGTGTGTTCAGACCCAAAAAACAATGAACTGCTTTCAGCCAAACTCTCAACACTCATTACAAGCAACAACAACACGTATGCATACACTCGTATTCAATCACTCATCACCTCTCTAATTACACACACCATCTCCCCACTCTCACCCTTAATTACATCTATAAATGTATGGTGCCAATGTCATAAAACCCAACAGCACAACATGCATAATTAAAAGCAGCATGGGACAGAGCAGGCCGTGTATCCTGTGAGATACATGTGTAATAACTGTGCYTAACTACACATTCCCTCTGTCTCCTAGCCAGGCCATAAACATTTAATACACTCCACCAGCTCTTCATCCACAGCTGAAGTCAGAAGTTTACATACACCTTAGCCAAATACATTTAAACTCAGTTGTTCACAATTCCTGACATTTAATCCTAGTAAAAATTCCCTGTCTTAGGTCAGTTAGGATCACCACTTTATTTTAAGAATGTGAAATGTCCGATTAATAGTAGAGAGAATGATTTATTTCAGCTTTTATTTATTTTATYACATTCCCAGTGGGTGAGAAGTTTACATACACTCAATTAGTATTTGGTAGCATTGCCTTTAAATTGTTTAACTTGGGTCAAACGTTTCGGGTAGCCTTCCACAAGCTTCCCACAATAAGTTGGGTGAATTTTGGTYCATTCCTCCTGACAGAGCTGGTGGAACTGAGTCAGGTTTGTAGGCCTCCTTGCTCGCACAMGCTTTTTCAGTTCTGCCCACAAATTTTCTATAGGATTGAGGTCAGGGCTTTGTGATGGCCACTCCAATACCTTGACTTTGTTGTCCTTAAAGGCACAGTTAACTTTGTGTATGTAAACTCTGGACCCACTGGAATTGTGATACAGTGAATTATAAGTGAAATAATCTGTCTGTAAACAATTGTTAGAAAAATTACTTGTGTCCTGCACAAAGTAGATGTCCCAACCGACTTGCCAAAACTATAGTTTTTCAACCATTTGTGGAGTGGTTGAAAAACGAGTTTTAATGACTCRAACCTAAGTGTATGTAAACTTCCTACTTCAACTGTATCTGTGTGAAACATGATGRACCCTGGCAGGCCATATTACCAGCTGATGTACTCTCAGAGAACAGACTCTTACACGATGACTGCTTTGGGCATAGCCCGGAGGACTATAACGCAAAATGCATCAGAATGCAAAGGTGGAGTTTCCAGAGGGACATTCTGTTGTTGTCATAGCTACATGCTATGTTTGGGAGATACAGTGATGGGAAGCCATTTTGAGCAGTGGTATATGGACTCTAAAGAAAAATGGTCTGTCAATGCTCTGTGCAACTGACGATTTGGTGGTTGTTATTGTTGACACTATTAATATTATTATCGTGCCAGAGTTTATGATTACTGACACATGATTTGCTATCATTAAGTACTTCACTAATTATGTCATTTCAATACTTAGATACTTTGAGAATGGAATCTGTGTGTTACAGCTTGTGCTGTTCACCAGTCACAATTCAAATACATTCTTTTGACTTACTCTGGATTTGTGCATGTTACCACTTTAGTGCATTTAAGACAGTGCCAAACCATTGGATTTATCAGGAGTCAGGTACTGTATCTATCTACCAGATTAAGGTATGCGGAGAGGGTTCCATTTTAGAATCGAGCAGAATGGTGTTAATAAGATAATGTAGGACTTAACAAAAGACCTCAGAGTCCCACAGAAATGATGACAGAAGTGATGACTGAGGTGATGACTGAAGTGCTTCGAAATCCTGTCGAGAAAAAGATCACACACACAAACACACACACACACACACACACACACACACACACACACACATCCTTCTTCATCGCACGCCGCGCACACTAACACACTACTACCACACACACATCACACACAGCACGTTTCACCATATGATTTTCAACCCACACACACTACACACACACATCCCACACTATCCAGTTTTAACAACAGCACACACTACCACACACCCACTGAAGGTGGCAGGTTAAATTCGAAGCTAACACACACCACACACACACACACACACACACACACACACACACACACACACACCACAGAGCTTTCACACACACACACACACACACACCACCAACAAGTTAGTCATATCCTAATACAGGAAACAACTACCTCAAATCATAGTCAGCTTTAGATACTCTCAATTCAAGTTCCTGGGTCGTGTACCGAGGTGAACGGAAGGCACAATATACGTATATTCCATTAACCCCCTCGTCCAAATCATCCATTTAATAACATGACACCCTACCTTTACTTTTCTAAAACTGTGATAAATATACAAATCATCCAAAGGAAATGGTTTGATCACACACAGCCTTGGGTTTTCTATATCAAATCAAATGGGATATTTGTCATCTAATTAACAATCTAAATAAAAAATAAAATAAATAAAATAAAATTGTATTTTTAGCAGCGCGCTGAATACAAGAGGTCTAGCTAGAATTTTACTGTGAAAATGATTACTTACAAGCCTTAACAACATGGAGTTTATAGAAATAGTATTAAGAAATATTTACTGAATAACACTAAAGTTAAAAATAAAAATGAACTAACCATATAAATGAACATATCATAGCGAGGCTATATAGGGGGTACTGGTAGCGAGGCTATATAGGGGTACTGGTAGCGAGGCTATATTAGGGGTACTGGTAGCGAGGCTATATAGGGGGTACTGGTAGCGAGCTATATAGGGGGTATGGGTAGCGAGGCTATATAGGGGGTACTGGTAGGCGAGGTCTATATAGGGGGTCTAACTGGTAGGCGAGGCTATATAGGGGGGTACTGGTAGCGAAGGCTATATAGGGGGTCTGGTCAGCGGAGGCTATATAGCGTGCGCTGGGTGACCTGGTAAAGCGGGCTATATAGGGGGTACTGGTAGCAGAGTCATATATAGGGGGTACTGGTAGACTGAAGGCTATATAAATGGGGGTACTGGAGGAAGGCAGTAGGGTATGAGTATAGGGTTAGTATTAGGCAGCGCGACTAAGGGTGACTTATGGTAACGAGGCTAATTAGGGGGTACTGGTAGCGGTGCTTATATAGGGGTGTACTGGTACGCGAGCGTGGGTACTGGAGGTGGGCTATTGGGTAAATGAGCGGCTATATGGGGTAAACTGTGATAAGCTGAGTCTTATAGGGGGTTACTTGGCTAAGCGAGTATAGTTTGGGGGTACTGGTAGCGCGAGGTCATGGTACTAGGGGGTATGGTAGCGTAGCCTTACGTAGGGGGTTTACTGTAAGCGAGTCTATATAGTGGGTACTGGGTAGCGAGGCTAACTATAGGGTTAGGCTTAGCGAGTGATATCGGGTTGAGCGAGATGCTATCGTCAGGGGGTAACTCTGCAGCGGCTACTGGTGGCGTAGGCTAAAGAGGCTAAGGGGGTAGACTGTAGCGAGCTTATAATAGGGGCGTGGTACTGGTAGCGAGGCTATATGGGGGTACTTGGTAGCGCGAGGCTATTAAGGGGTAGTATGGTAGCGATGGCCTATATACTAGGGGGTACTGGTCACGGACGGCCTATATTAGGGGTACTAGAGTCAGCGAGGCTTATTAGGGGGTACATGGTAGCGAGGCTATAACTAGGGGGTAGCTGGTCGAGCATGGGGTGGGAGAGGCTATAATACTGGGGGTACTGGTAGGCGAGGTATCTATAAGGGGTACTGGTAAGCGAGGCGAGATAGCTATAAGGGGTGCTATGGTAGCCGAGGTCACTATGTAGGGGGTATGGTGAGGAGGCTTATATAGGGGTCTGGTATGCGGAGGCTATACTAGGGGGTTAACTGGTAGCAAGGAGGCATAATAGGGGGTACTGGTAGCGAGGCTATATAGGGGGTACTGGTAGGCGAGGCTATATAGGAGGGGTATATAGGGCTGGTAGCGAGGCTATATAGGGGGTACTGGTAGCGAGGCGTTATATATAGGGGGTAACTGGTAGCGAGGCTATATTAGGGGGTACTGGTAGCGAGCTATATAGGGGTACTGGTAGCGAGGCTATATAGGGGTACTGTAGCGAGGCTATATAGGGGTACGGTAGCGAGGTATAGGGTACTGTACGAGGCTATATAGGGGGTACTGGTAGCGAGGCTATATAGGGGGTACTGGTAGCGAGGCTATATAGGGGGTACTGGTAGCGAGGCTATATAGGGGGTACTGGTAGCGAGGCATATAGGGGTACTGGTAAGCGAGGCTATATAGGGGGTACTGGTAAGCGAGGCTATATAGGGGGGTAAGTGGTAGCGAGGCTATATAGGGGGTAACTGGTAGCGAGGCTATATAGGGGGTACTGGTAGCGATCTATATAGGGGGTACTGGTAGCGAGGCTATATAGGGGGTACTGGGTAGCGAGGCTATATAGGGGGTACTGGTAGCGAGGCTATATACGGGGGTAACTGGTAGCGAGGCTATATAGGGGGTACTGGTAGGCGAGGCTATATAGGGGGTACTGGTAGCGAGGCTATATAGGGGTACTGGTAGCGAGGCTATATAGGGGGTACTGGTCGCGAGGCTATAATAGGGGGTACTGGTAGCGAGGCTATATAGGGGGTACTTGGTAGCGAGCTAATATAGGGGGTACTGGTAGCGAGGCTATATAGGGGGTACTGGTAGCGAGGCTATATAGGGGGTACTGGTAGCGAGGCTATATAGGGGTACTGTAGCGAGGCTATATAGGGGGTACTGGTAGCGAGGCTATATAGGGGTACTGGTAGCGAGCTATATAGGGGGTACTGGTAGCGAGCTATATAGGGGGTACTGGTAGCGAGGCTATATAGGGGGTACTGGTAGCGAGGCTATATAGGGGGTACTGTAGCGAGGCTATATAGGGGGTACTGGTAGCGAGCTATTTAGGGGGTACTGGTAGCGAGGCTATATAGGGGGTACTGGTAGCGAGGCTATATAGGGGTACTGGTAGCGAGTCTATATAGGGGGTACTGGTAGCGAGGCTATGTGTGGGGGTACTGGTAGCGAGTCAATGTGTGGGGGTACTGGTAGCGAGGCTATGTGTGGGGGTACTGGTAGCGAGTCAATGTGGGGGTACTGGTAGCGAGCTATATAGGGGGCACTGGTAGCGAGTCAATGTGTGGGGGTACTGGTAGCGAGGCTATATAGGGGGTACTGGTAGCGATCAATGTGTGGGGGTACTGGTAGCGAGGCTATATAGGGGGTACTGGTAGCGAGTCAATGTGTGGGGTACTGGTAGCGAGGCTATATAGGGGGTACTGGTAGCGAGTCAATGTGTGGGGTACTGGTAGCGAGGCTTATATAGGGGTACTGGTAGCGAGTCAATGTGTGGGGGTACTGGTAGCGAGGCTATATAGGGGGTACTGGTAGCGACGTCAATGTGTGGGGGTACTGGTAGCGAGGCTATATAGGGGGTACTGGTAGCGAGTCAATGTGTGGGGGTACAGTTGGTCGAGGTAGTTTTACATGTAGGTAGGGTAATGTGACTATGAATAGATAATAAACAGTGAGTAGCAGCAGGGGGGAGGGTGGGTCAATGCAAATAGTCCAGGTGGCCATTTGATTAATTGTTCAGCTGTCTAATGGGTTGGGGGTGGAAGCTGTTAATGAGCCTTTTGGACATAGACTTGCCGGCTCCGATACCGCTTGCCGTGCGGTAGCAGAGAGAAATGTCTATGACTAGGGTGACTGGAGTCTTTGACAATTTTTTGGGCCTTCTCTG
>NC_036839.1:41348856-41354398 GCF_002910315.2 Salvelinus sp. IW2-2015 | reverse complement strand
ACACAACACACACCTTTGTTCTTAGCTATGGCCTCTAACTGTACCGTCCTCTAGAAATCATACATTTGCTGGTCTGATTTTTTAATGCAGATCACGGCTGACAGCGCGACTGGCTGCTTCACACGTCAACCTAATAAACACTCCTTTGTTTCTGTCTGTCTCCTCTCTGTGTGTGTCTTCCTCATCAGCGCACACACACACAACACCAACACACACACACACACCCACACAACACACACACACACACACACACACACACACACACACACACACACACACACACACACAACACACACACACACACACACACACACACACACACACACACACACACACACACAGTAGTCATTCTAATAACAGAAACAACACCCTCAAATGTCAGCTTTAGAATTCATTTCAGTTCCTGGGTCGTGTCCAGGTGACACGGTAAGGCACATATAGTATTTTCATAACCCCTCAAATCATCCATATTATAACACATACTTTACTTTTCTCAAAAACTGTGATAATATACAAATCATCCAAAGGAAATGGTTTGATCACACACAGCCATGGGTTTCTCTATCAAATCAAATGGATTTGTCAAATCTAATTAAAATCTAATAAAATAAAATAAAATAAAATAAAATTTATTTGTAGCACGCGCCGAATACAAGAGGTCTAGCTAGAATTTTACTGTGAAATGATTACTTACAAGCCTTAAACAACAATGCAGTTTAAGAAATAGTATTAAGAAATATTTACTGAATAAACTAAAGTTAAAATAAAAGTAACACAATATAATGACATATCAATAACGAGGCTATATAGGGGGTACTGGTAGCGAGGCTATATAGGGGTACTGGTAGCGAGGCTATAATAGGGGGTACTGGTAGCGAGGCTATATAGGGGGTACTGGTAGCGAGCTATAGGGGGTACTGGTAGCGAGGCTATATAGGGGGTACTGGTAGCGAGGCTATATAGGGGTACTGGTAGCGAGGCATATAGGGGGTAACTGGTAGCGAGGCTATATAGGGGGTACTGGTAGCGAGGCTATATAGGGGGTACTGGTAGCGAGGCATATAGGGGTACTGGTACGAGCTATATAGGGGTACTGGAGAAGCTAATATAGGGGGTACTGGTAGCGAGGCTTATATAGGGGTACTGGTACGAGGCTATATAGGGGTACTGGTAGCAGCTATATGGGGGTACTGGTAGCGAGGCTATATAGGGGGTACTGTAGCGAGTCATGTGTGGGGGTACAGGTGGGTCGAGGTAGTTTGTACATGTAGGTAGGGGAATGTGACTATGAATAGATAATAAACAGTGAGTAGCAGGAGTGCATAAACAAGGGGGGGGGGTCAATGCAAATAGTCCAGGTGCATTTGATTAATTGTTCAGCTGTCTTATGGGTTGGGGGTGGAAGCTGTTAATGAGCCGATACCGCTTGCCGTGCGGTAGCAGAGAGAAATGTCTATGACTAGGATGACTGGAGTCTTTGCACATTTTTTGGGCCTTCCTCTGACACGCCTAGTATATAGGTCCTGGATGGCAGGAAGCTTTGGGCCCACACGCCTAGTATATAGGTCCTGGATGGCAGGAAGCTTGGCCCCAGTGATGTACTGGGCCGTACACACTGCCCTTTGTAGCGCCTTACGGTCGGATGCCAAGCAGTTGCCATAGCAGGCGGTGATGCAATCGGTCAGAATACTCTCGATGGTGCAGCTGTAGAACTTTTATAGGATCTGGGAACCCATGCCAAATCMTTAAAGTCTCCTGAGGGGGAAAAGGTGATGTCGTACCCTTTTCACGACTGTCTTGGTGTGTTTGGACCATGATAGTTTGTTGGTGATGTGGACACCAAGGAACTTCAAACTCTCAACACGCTCCACTACAGTCCCGTCGATGTTAATGGGGGCCTGCTTGGCCCTCCTTTTCCTCTAGTCCAGGATCAGCTCCTTTGTCTTGCTTACATTGAGGGAGAGGTTGTTGTCCTGGCACCACACTGCCAGGTCTTTGACCTCCTCCTTATAGGCTGTCTCGTTGTTGTCGGTGATCAGGCCTACCACTGTTGTGTCGTCAGCCAGCTTAATGATGGTGTTGGAGTCGTGCTTGTCCACACAGTCGTGGCTGAACAGGGAGTACAGGAGGGGACTAAGCACGCACCYCGAGGGCYCCCGGTGTTGAGGATCAGCGCGGCAGACGTGTTGTTGCCTACCCTTACCACCTGGGAGCAGTCCATCAGGAAGTCCAGGATCCAGTTGCAGAGGGAGGTGTTTAGTTCCAGGGTCCTTAGCTTAGTGATGAGATTTGTGGGCACTATGGTGTTGACCATAGATGACTTCACATCTTTCTGTTCACTGTCTGATGCTCTTTAGAACAGTGCAAGACACAACAGGATCAGTTTGGCCTGTTGCTGCTGGGTAAAGTACGGTTGGAAGGAATATCCTACATCGTTGTTTTAATCATGTAGAGCATTTCAGGTCTTTATATTAGACATGAAGATCACCTGTACTAGTGGTGAACCATGCCAGGTAAAAAGTTGATGTGTCGAGAGGTGTGTGTATAGATATTGTACACAACAAACACTGTTATTGTAGACCAACATTATGTACTGGACACTACACACACTGTTAATGTAGACCAACATTATGTACTGGACACTACACACACTGTTAATATAGACCAACATTTTGTACTGGACACTACACACACTGTTAATATAGACCAACATTATGTAGGGTAGCCTAGTGGTTAGAGCGTTGGACTAGTAACCGAAAAGGTTGCAAGTTCAAATCCCCGAGCTGACAAGGTACAAATCTGTCGTTCTGCCCCTGAACAGGCAGTTAACCCACTGTTCCTAGGCCGTCATTGAAAATAAGAATTTGTTCTTAACTGACTTGCCTAGTTAAATAAAGGTAAAATAAAAAATAAAAAATAAAAATGTACTGGACACTACACACACTGTTAATATAGACCAACATTATGTACTGGACACTAGACACAATGCTATTGTAGACCAACATTATGTACTGGACACTACACACACTGTTATTGCAGACCAACATTATGTGCTGCGAAAGAAAATAAACAAAAGCACAGGAACACACACACAGTAATATTCAGTGGATCAATAGAAAGATAACAGAGGCACTGCTGAATGTGAGAGAGAAAATGAATCAAGTATGTTGATGTTATTAAACTTGAGCAAAATAACTTAGTTATTATTTTTCAAATTTTCTATTGCTCTCCAAAGTCACAGAAGATACTATCCTCTTTATTACAGTAGAGCATCAATCCATCCATCACCATCCTTTGTAGTTACTGAAAACATACACTCATCTTAAATTGTATTTCCAGTACACAGTCAACAACAAAAATAAGTTACAATCTGCCTTCTACAGCCCAATCCAGAAACAACCCCTCAGGGTTTTATTTAACTAGGCAAGTCAGTTAAACAAATTCTTACTTACAATGACAACCTACCCCAGCCAAACCCGGACGACGCTGGGCTAATTGTGCGCCACCCTATGGGACTCCCAATCACAGCCGGATGTGATACAGCTTGGATTTGAACCAGGGACTGTAGTGACACCTCGTACACTGAGATGCAGTGCCTTAGACCGCTGTGCCACTTGGGAGCCCGTTAAAGTTATTATAGGTGTAAAGCTCCTCTAGATTCATTGGGAGGCTTAGATTAGCCATCACCAAACGTAACATATTTCTTCCACCTACAGTGGGGCAAAAAAGTATTTAGTCAGCCACCAATTGTGCAAGTTCTCCCACTTAAAAAGATGAGAGAGGCCTGTAATTTTCATCACTTCAACTATGACAGACAAAATGAGGGAAAAAAATCCAGAAAATCACATTGTAGGATTTTTTATGAATTTATTTGCAAATTATGGTGGAAAATATGTATTTGGTCAATAACAAAAGTTTATCTCAACTTTGGAAGTATGCTTGGGGTCGTTGTCCATTTGGAAGGACTATTTGCGACCAGTTGGCTTTAAACTTCCTGACTGATGTCTTGAGATGTTGCTTCAATATATCCACATTTTTCCTGCCTCCTGATGCCATCTATTTTGTGAAGTGCACCAGTCCCTCCTGCAGCAAAGCACCCACAACATGATGCTGCCACCCCCGTGCCTTACGGTTGGGATGGTGTTCTTCGGCTTGCAAGCCTCCCCTTTTTCCTCCAAACATAACAATGTATTATGGCCAAACAGTTTTATTTTTGTTTCATGAGACCAAGAGACATTTCCCAAAAAGTACGAGCTTTGTCCCCATGTGTAGTTGCAAACCGTAGTCTGGCTTTTTTATGGTGGTTTTGGAGCAGTGGCTTCTTCCTTGCTGAGAGGCCTTTCAGGTTATGTCAATATAGCACTCGTTTTACTGTGGATATAGATACTTTCGTACCGGTTTCCTCCAGCATCTTCACAAGGTCCTTTGCTGTTGTTCTGGGATTGATTTGACTCTTCGCATCAAGGTACGTTCATCTCTAGGAGACAGAACGCACCTCCTTTCTGAGCGGTATGATGGTGCGTGGTCCCATGGTGTTTATACTTGGATATTTTTTTGTACAGATGAACGTGGTACCTTCAGGTGTTTGGAAATTGCTCCCAAGGATGAACCAGACTTGTGGAGGTCTAAAAACAAATTCTGACGTCTTGGCTGATTTCTTTTGATTTTCCCATGATGTCAAGCAAAGAGGCACTGAGTTTAAAGGTAGGCCTTGAAATACATCCACAGGTACACCTCCAATTGACTCAAATGATGTCAATTAGCCTATCAGAAGCTTCTAAAGCCATGACATAATTTTCTGGAATTTTCCAAGCTGTTTAAAGGCACAGTCAACTTAGTGTAAGTAAACGTCTGACCCACTAGAATTGTGATACAGTGAATTATAAGTGAAATAATCTGTCTGTAAACAATTGTTGGAAAAATGACTTGTATCATGCACAAAGTAGATGTCCTAACCGACTTGCCAAAACTATAGTTTGTTAACAAGAAATTTGTGGAGTGGTTGAAAAACGAGTTTCAATGACTCGAAACTAAGTGTATGTAAACTTCCGACTCTAACTGTATGTCCAGCTCTTGCATTAACTGTTCTTCGTCCCACTTTGCTGTGGTGGGAGAGTACAGCAGCTGGTTAGAATCCTGTAGGCTAGCAATGATAGTGTCTTCATTACCCTTCTCCCAGATAGAGAAACCCCACAGTTCAGTGCCCTCCCTCGGTAACTGTGATTCCGGAGTTACATTCATCACACAAACTGGCAGTTCTCCTTCACTGAGCTGCCAACGCTACATGCTACCACAGGTTACTTGTGTCAGTGACTTCAACACATGGCTCAAGAAGACCCTCAGTTTTGTCATTGTTTACTGTCCCCTCAACTTTACCAGTTATAAACATTTCACTTCTGGAGGGATAATCGTGTCATTAATCACCACCACTTTACAACACCCCCTGCCTCCCCTGAAAATCAACGGAATCTTCTTCCCCTAAACACAAATCAAGTACAACCCCGTATTTGACTAGGAAGTTTTGTCCTGTCGGTGCACCCGT
>NC_036839.1:41324662-41345534 GCF_002910315.2 Salvelinus sp. IW2-2015 | reverse complement strand
AAAGCACCCCACAACATGATGCTGCCACCCCCGTGCCTTACGGTTGGGATGGTGTTCTTCGGCTTGCAAGCCTCCCCCTTTTTCCTCCAAACATAACAATGGTCATTATGGCCAAACAGTTTTATTTTTGTTTCATGAGACCAGAGGATATTTCCCCAAAAAGTACGAGCTTGTCCCCATGTGTAGTTGCAAACCGTAGTCTGCTTTTTTATGGTGGTTTTGGAGCAGTGGCTTCTTCCTTGCTGAGAGGCCTTTCAGGTTATGTCAATATAGCACTCGTTTTACTGTGGAATAGATACTTTCGTACCGGTTTCCTCCAGCATCTTCACAAGGTCCTTTGCTGTTGTTCTGGGATTGATTTGCACTCTTCGCATCAAGGTACGTTCATCTCTAGGAGACAGAACGCACCTCCTTTCTGAGCGGTATGATGGCTGCGTGGTCCCATGGTGTTTATACTTGGATATTATTGTTTGTACAGATGAACGTGGTACCTTCAGGTGTTTGGAAATTGCTCCCAAGGATGAACCAGACTTGTGGAGGTCTAAAAACAAATTCTGACGTCTTGGCTGATTTCTTTTGATTTTCCCATGATGTCAAGCAAAGAGGCACTGAGTTTAAAGGTAGGCCTTGAAATACATCCACAGGTACACCTCCAATTGACTCAAATGATGTCAATTAGCCTATCAGAAGCTTCTAAAGCCATGACATAATTTTCTGGAATTTTCCAAGCTGTTTAAAGGCACAGTCAACTTAGTGTAAGTAAACGTCTGACCCACTAGAATTGTGATACAGTGAATTATAAGTGAAATAATCTGTCTGTAAACAATTGTTGGAAAAATGACTTGTATCATGCACAAAGTAGATGTCCTAACCGACTGCCAAAACTATAGTTTGTTAACAAGAAATTTGTGGAGTGGTTGAAAAACGAGTTTCAATGACTCGAAACTAAGTGTATGTAAACTTCCGACTCTAACTGTATGTCCAGCTCTTGCATTAACTGTTCTTCGTCCCACTTTGCTGTGGTGGGAGAGTACAGCAGCTGGTTAGAATCCTGTAGGCTAGCAATGATAGTGTCTTCATTACCCTTCTCCCAGATAGAGAAACCCCACAGTTCAGTGCCCTCCCTCGGTAACTGTGATTCCGGAGTTACATTCATCACACAAACTGCAGTTTCTCCTTCACTGAGCTGCCAACGCTACATGCTACCAACAGGTTACTTGTGTCAGTGACTTCAACACATGGCTCAAGAAGACCCTCAGTTTTGTCATTGTTTACTGTCCCCTCAACTTTACCAGTTATAAACATTTCACTTCTGGAGGGATAATCGTGTCATTAATCACCACCACTTTACACACTCCCCTGCCCTCCCCTGAAAATCAACGGAATCTTCTTCCCCTAAACACAAATCAAGTACAACCCCGTATTTGACTAGGAAGTTTGTCCCTGTCGGTGCACCCTGGTTTGCGTCGCTAGCGACTACAAAATCCCAGGTCAGATTCAAACCGTCAATGTTCATGACTGTGGACCAGCTCCCCAGGACTGAGAGAAACTGTCCATTTGCAACTTTAACTGTGCTGTGCTATGGGGTGTCAGTGTAAGTATGTGTGAGTGCGTGGTTAGAGTCCAGTGTGTGTTGGGGTGTCAGTGAAAGTATGTGTGAGTGCGTGGTTAGAGTCCAGTGTGTGTTGGGGTGTCAGTGTAAGTATGTGTGAGTGTGTGGTTAGAGTCCAGTGTGTGTTGGCGTGTCAGTGTAAGTATGTGTGAGTGTGTGGTTAGAGTCCAGTGTGTGTTGGGTGTCAGTGTAAGTATGTGTGAGTGCGTGGTTAGAGTCCAGTGTTTGTTGGGGGTGTCAGTGTAAGTATGTGTGAGTGCGTGGTTAGAGTCCAGTGTGTGTGCATCGAGTCAATGCAAGAGAGTTAGTGCAAAAAGAGTCAACGCAGGTAGTCCGAGTAGCCATTCAATGAGCTAATTAGCGATCTTGTTATGCAGCTTATTGCTTGTTGGGTGAAAGCTTTTCACGGTCCTGTTGGTTCCAGACTTGGTACTGCTTGCTGTGCGGTAGCAGAGAGAACAGTCTATGGCAGTATATGTTGATGTTGGTTAAAGAAGCCATGGATTGGCAAGAAGAGAGAGATGGAATGTAGCTATCAGTAACTGGAGTTGGAATGGATGGAGTTGCCCAAACTGCAGGCAATTATTGAGAGTAGAGTTTATTTAACAGGGTGTGTGTATTCCAATGGCCCAACAGAGGGCGACAATGTCACACAATACCTTTTACCCTGGAGCAGGGTTCCCAAATTCGGTCCTGGGTGCACATTTTGGTTTTGCCCTAGTACAACACCACTGATTTAAACAACCAACTCATCATGAAGCTTTGATGATTTTAGTCAGCTGTGTAGTGCTCGGCAAAAACCAAAAGGTGCACCCAGGTGGGGCCCAGGACCGAGTTTGAGAAAACTGTGCTCTGGAGGACAGGATTCATTTCATGTACCTAGTCCAAAAATACACCACAGTCCTATACAGCTTTGGGTTACCAGATCTGAAAGTACCAGATACAGTGGGGCAAAAAAGGATTTAGTCAGCCACCAATTGTGCAAGTTCTCCCACTTAAAAGATGAGAGAGGCCTGGAATTTTCATCATAGGTACACTTCAACTATGACAGACCAAATTAGGAAAGAAAATCCAGAAAATCACATTGTAGGATTTTTAATGAATTTATTAGCAAATTATGGTGGAAAATAAGTATTTGGTCACCTACAAACAAGCAAGATTTCTGGCTCTCATAGACCTGTAACTTCTTCTTTAAGAGGCTCCTCTGTCCTCCACTCGTTACCTGTATTAATGGCACCTGTTTGAACTTGTTATCAGTATAAAAGACACCTGTCCACAACCTCAAACAGTCACACTCCAAACTCCACTATGGCCAAGACCAAAGAGCTGAGAAAGGACACCAGAAACTAAATTGTAGACCTGCACAGGCTGGGAAGACTGAATCTGCAATAGGAAAGCAGCTTGGTTTGAAGAAATCAACTGTGGGAGCAATTATTAGGAAATGGAAGACATACAAGACCACTGATAATCTCCCTCGATCTGGGGCTCCACGCAAGATCTCACCCCGTGGGTCAAAATGATCACAGAACGGTGAGCAAAAATCCCAGAACCACACGGGGGACCTAGTGAATAACCTGCAGAGAGCTGGGACCAAAGTAACAAAGCCTACCATCAGCAAGGGCATTGAAGATGAAACGTGGCTGGGTCTTTCAGCATGACAATGATCCCAAACACACCGCCCGGGCAACGGAGGAGTGGCTTCGTAAGAAGCATTTCAAGGTCCTGGAGTGGCCTAGCCAGTCTCCAGATCTCAACCCCATAGAAAATCTTGGAGGGAGTTGAAAGTCCGTGTTGCCCAGCAACAGCCCCAATCATCACTGCTCTAGAGGAGATCTGCTTGGAGGAATGGGCCAAAATACCAGCAACAGTGTGTGAAAACCTTGTGAAGACTTACAGAAAATGCTTGACCTCTGTCATTGCCAACAAAGGGTATATAACAAAGTATTGATTTGTGGCAAAATGGCTAAGGTCAAGTCAAGGTATTGGAGTGGCCATCACAAAGCCCTGACCTCAATCCTTTAGAAAATTTGTGGGCAGAACTGGAAAAGCGTGTGTGAGCAAGGATACCTACAAACCTGACTCAGTTACACCAGCTCTGTCAGGAGGAATGGGCCAAAATTCACCCAACTTATTGTGGGAAGCTTGTGGAATGCTACCCAAAACGTTTGACCCAAGTTAAACAATTTAAAGGCAATGTTACCAAATACTAATTGAGTGTATGTAAACTTCTGACCAACTGGGAATGTGATGAAATAAATAAAAGCTGAAATAAATCATTCTCTCTACAATTAATCKGACATTTCWCATTCTTAAAATAAAATGGTGATCCTGACTGACCTAAGWCGGAATTTTTACTAGGATTAAATGTCAGGAATTGTGAACAACTGAGTTTAAATGTATTTGKCTAAGGTGTATGTAAACTTCCGACTTCAACAGTAGATTGCAGCTGAGAGCTGTAAAGGAAATGGTGGTGAGGTATGTGGGAATGTTTTGTACTGATGATTTTGACTCGGGCTGCACAAAACTAGGCCATCATAGGATTGACACAGGGGACACCAGGCCTATCAAACAGGCATTGAGGCGGGTGCCTGTTCATTTGCAAGCAGAGTTTGACAAGCATTTGCAGGACATGTTAGATAGGGGAGTAGTTAACCCATCCAGCAGTCCATAGCCAGCACCAGTGGTGTTAGTAAGAAAGAAGGACCGCTCAATAAGGTTCTGTGCGGATTACAGAAGGTTAAGCGAGAACACTGTTAATGATGCTTATCCACTTCCTAGGATCGATGAGACCTTGGACTTGCTTGCCGGTGCTCAGTGGGTACTGGCAAATCGAGATGCGCCCAGAGGATTGTTGCAAAACTGCAACGAAGAGAGGGCTTTTCAAATTCCAGTTTGGTTTGACAAATTTTCCAAGCAGCTTCCAGCGTCTCATGCACCTGGTTTTGGCTGATTTACAGTGGACAACATGTTTGGTGTATTTAGACGACATCATMGTGTTTGGTCATGCATTCCAAGAGCATGTGAAGCGTTTAGACAAGGTTTTCAGAAGATTGGAGCAGGCAGGATTTAATTAAGGTGAAGCCATTTGTTCAGGTCGCAGATGAGCTACCTGGGACACATCATCTCGGCTGAGGGAGTGTCCACTGACCCCATGAAAACAGAGACAGTCAGGTCATGGCCTAGCCCCAAGTCACTGACAGAGGCATCATACTACAGGAGGTTYATACCAGATTTTGCAGCTACGGCGGAGCCTTTGTACAGATTGACAGATAAGGGGAAAATGTTTTAGTGGAACACAGCGTGTGAAGTTGCCTTTAATGAATTAAAGTCCAAGTTTACCACATCCTCCGTACTGGCTTTCCCAGATCCAAATCTAGATTTCATAATGGATACTGACACATATGACACAGGCATAGGGGCAGTCCTATCCCAGAAACACGAGGGTTGAGAGAGAGAGAGTAGTACAGTAGCATGTGCCAGTCAGCCACGGTCAAAACAGGAGAGGAGGTACTCAACTACCAAGAAGAAGCTTCTTGCTGTGGTAGTGTTTCGTAAAACCTCTTTGGCCAAGGCTTCCCGCTAGCGACCCACCACGACAACATCCGGTGAAATTGCAGAGTGCCAAATTCAAATTACAGAAACAGTAATAATAAACATTCATGAAAATACAAGTGTTATACATTGGTTAAAATATTAACTTCTTGTAATCCAGCCGCTTTGTCAGATTTCAAAAAGGCTTTACGGCGAAAGCATAACATGCGAATATCTGAGGACAGCGCCCCGCACACAAAAGCATACAAACATTTTCCAACCAAGCAGAGGAGTCACGAAAGTCAGAAATAGCAATAAAATAAATCGCTTTACCTTTGAAGATCTCCATCTGGTTGCAATCACAAGGGTCCCAGCTACATAATAAATGGTCCTTTTGTTCGATAAAGTCCTTCTTTATATGCCAAAATCTATTTTTTGTTGGCGCGTTTTGTTCAGTAATCCACTGGCTCAAAGGCGGTCAAAACATGCAGACGAATACATCCTAATAGTACCGGTAAAGTTYGTYGAAACATGTCAAACGATGTTTATAACTAATCCTCAGGGTGTTAATTATCTAAATAATCAATAATATTTAAACCGGACAATAGCGTATTCAATAGAAAGGAAAAACAAMRAAGAGCGCGCACACAGTCACGCGCACAAACCAGTACTRCATGATTCCCCAGTCCCCTGACCTAAAGGTCTCATTTTCTTCATTTTTCAGAAAACAAGCCTGAAACCATGTCTAAAGACTGTTGACATCTAGTGGAAGCCATAGGAACTGCAATCTAGGCCCTAACCCATTACATAGTCAATAGGCATTCAATGGAAAACCACTCACATCAAAAAAATTCCACTTCTTGGATGGATTTTCCTCAGGTTTTTGCCTGCCATATCAGTTCTATTATACTCACWGACATTATGCTAACAGTTTTAGAAACTTCAGAGTGTTTYCTATCCAATGCTACCAAGTCTATGCATATCCTAGCTTCTGGGCCTGAGTAACAGGCAGTTTACTTTGGGCATGTCATTCATCCGAATTTCCGAATACTGCCCCCATCACTAAAAAGTTAAACATTTCAGACACTTTTTGCTGGGGAGGAMATTTCTACATTCTGAACTGATCACAGCTCACTGAGGTGGCTGAGTAACTTCAAAATAACCTGAGGAACAGTTGGCTAGATGGTTAGAAAAACTGGATCAGTTTGACTATGATATCGTCCMCAGGCCAGTGACACTGCACAGTAATGCGGAAGGTGTGTCACGCCGACACACACAGTCAGAGAGTGTGGACACAGCCGTCTCACAGGAGGCCATTATCAATCTGAGAGCCGTCGTAAACAAGCCTCAGGATGTCACKATTGAGCCTGTAGTTGGAGCTCAGACAAGCCAGGCAGTACCCAAAAATGCAGCTTTCCTTTTGGAAGCACAGGATAGAGACCCAGTGGCCTCCCAGTTAAAGACATGGAAAAAAGAGGGTAGAGCAGAGCTCCATGTGGAGTTGCAATTGGAGCCAAAGTTCAGGCCTTTCAAACAAGTGTGGGGGGCATTACATGTGAAGAATGGAGTGTTATTCCTTAAGAGTCAGAACTATGAGACAGACAACACCATCTAGAGAGGGCTTGTTCCAGATGAGCKCGTATATGAGATACTTACYTTTATCCACAATGATAGAACAGGAGGCCATTTAAATGTTGAACAACTCACCAGTAAAATTAGAGCGAGATKTTATTGGCCAGGCTGACAGAGAGCCATAAAGCAGTGGTGTAAAAGCTGCACTGCTTACAAGTTACAGGGTCCAGCCCCCAGAGCACCCATGACGAGTTCTGTCACAAGCAGACCTTATGAGAGGATAGCTGTAGGCGTAATGGGTCCRTTTACAGAGACGGGACGAGGTAATTATGGTAGTGTTAGATGGTAATGGTTATGGTAGTGTTAGATGGTAATGGTTATGGTAGTGTTAATCTGACACTACATTATTACCACATCGTTCCTGAAAGACGAGGCCATACTCCAAACTATTTAATAAAATTATATTTTTGCTTTCTGTCTCTATTGGATATTCAGTTAGAGCGCTTGTCAAGAAGGATGGTTGATGTGATGACATCGTTGTGCTATCAACCCATCAGGGTTGATGGGAAAAGGTCACCAGTGGTTTGTACAACATTTGGAAATCCCTGTAGGTCTCTTCCACCTTCAGCACAGACAGACCCGGCAACAGTCCAACCATTCCTTTGTACAACATAGAAACGGGAGGCACAACTGGCACACCGAGCTGAGAGAAGTATGCTGTCTGGAAGAGCAATGCAACTGCATGATTGTAAGGAGCAGTGCCTTGTTACACATGCGTAATCTTCGATGGGGGGAGGACGACAGGGTCAGAATCTCAAAGAACAATCTAAACAGATCCCAGAGACAGAAAAGCATGTGATTAGAGATATTGTCAAAAACATTGATGACAGTGTGAAATATGGCGATACTAAACCAACTGCCAAATACAGTATATTTAGGCTACTAAACCAACTGCCAAATACAGTATATTTAGGCATACTAAACCAACTGCCAAATACAGTATATTTAGGCCATACTAAACCAACTGCCAAATACAGTATATTTAGGCCATACTAACCAACTGCCAAATACAGTATATTTAGGCTACTAACCAACTGCCAAATACAGTTATATTTAGCACTACTAAACCAACTGCCAAATACAGTATATTTAGGCCTACTAAACCAACTGCCAAATACAGTTATATTTAGGCCTACTGTATGTGTTGGTATTTAGGCCTACTGTATGTGTTGGTATTTAGGCTTACTGTATGGGTTGGTGTTTAGGCCTACTGTATGTGTTGGTATTTAGGCTTACTGTATAGGTTGGTGTTTAGGCCTACTGTATGTGTTGGTATTTAGGCTTACTGTATGGGTTGGTGTTTAGGCCTACTGTATGCGTCGGTGTTAAAACATTAAGGGCACAGCATACAAAACATTTTAGGCAGTGGATATCCTGTACAGCCAGCAGTTTTTGCAACCCTATGTCTAAACCTAACACATACCCTCCCTGGCCAATTTTGACCCCTAACCTTTGGATCTGCCAGCTGATTGTGCACGTCCAACATTTAAACTTGACACTTAAATATCTGAACATAGACTGGTTGCAAAATTTGAACAATCCTATGCTAGCTTTCTCCCTACTCTCAGACTGTGTCRCTACTTGTTCTTATTTAGTAACCTTTTCCTAGAGAGATTTACACGGTTGTCTATACGTCACGCCAGGGTAAACCTACGCGAAACAGCCCTTATTTTAAGTGTTTCTAAAAATCCGCTATTGGAAAAATTTATGGTAGAAAAAAACGAMAGACACTAACTCATGAAAAATGGTGGTAAAGAATGTAGTGTCATTTTGGAGTCACTTTTACCTTAAATAAGAATAGAATATGTTTCTAAACACTTCTAGATGAATGTGGATGCTACCATGATTACGAATAATCCGAATGAATCATGAATAATGATGAGTGAGAAAGTTACATAAATATCACCCCCCAAAAAGATATAATTGTAATGGTGAGAGGTTTGTATGTCTTGAGGGTATGATAGTTGTGCATCTGTAACAAGTCAAGCATTGGGACATATCAGAGGTGCTGGTACTCAGCTCCTGCCCAAGTCAACCGCTGTGACATATCAAACACAGATATGGGAAAGGCATTGGTTAACACCTACTTGAGGTGTCTGGGGACCTTGCCTTACCACCATACGAATCTAGTCTTACATGGAGGATATCAATGAGAATGCTATGCGGTATAGAGCACTGTAGTATATAGAGAGTGTGTAGACTGAGATCTGTGTCCCTAGTGAGTGTCCAGAAGGGTGTAGTATATGATTCATAATGGGTATATTGTGGTTAATCCTATAATCCGAGTTAGATCCCATATGGGTTAAGCTAGTAAAGCTCCACACTAGTACATCACTGTCCACTCTCTCTAGGTCAGTGGGGTTGAGGGGGTCGAGGGGGGTTGAGAGGGTTTAGGGGGTTGAGGGGCTGGGGGTCTAGGGGAACCTCCACTGGAAGTGTTCAGCGTGTGTGTRTGTGTGTGTATATTTGTGGTGGWTTACCCAGACACAATGACCAGAATAGCTGCCCAGTAGTTAACCCAGAGATCTAGAGTCACTGAAGGGCCAGGGCTAGAGGAATAGGCTCAGTTAGCTGGAGGTTGGACCCCCGAGGCGTCATGCCCATCGGGGGCACAGAGGCACGTGCCTCCTCAGATTTGTCCAGTTTTTTTTTTTTACAATTGTTTTTTTGTTGTTGCTTCTCTGTAATACTACTAGCCACCTAGCAATTTTATGAAGTTGGCTTTAGCTAGCTCTCAGATACTGTGGGTTACCAATCTCCCAACCTGATATCTAGCTACCCAGAAGCCATTTCAGGCTATCAATCAAGTTAGAGTAGCTAGCTTATGTATCTATCTTAGGCGGCATAGCTGCTGGCAAGGTTGGTCGACTTTAGAAAAGCAATAAATAACTAAATGTACTGGATAACACTCACATGACTTTCAAAATTTTACCCAGATTTGAGCAGAGATGAAGAGAAACATATCTTTAAAAAAATWAACTCTAGTCAGGAGGATATAGACAGCTCAAGCGATACGCTTAGATATGCAGAAAAATAGACATATTTTTTTTTGTTTACATAGAACTAGACTTTTACTGCAGTGGGCTAAATCAGGGTCACACAGAGTGATTCTTGATAGTCTAAAACAAATCTACTTTGAAACTAAAGTCTACACCTCACACACATGGTTATCGGCTTTTTTTTTTAAAAGGCACCTGTACCATGTCAGATATAGAGTTGAAATGTATTCAATTTTCAGTTTGCATCCCAATATTACACTTTATATACATCACAGAAGACTGAAATATAACAAAACCGTTTGACATCGAAACACAGGATTTTCAGTTTAGGCCACCAAAAGCCTGTACAGGTAGACTACTGTGATTGCCTATCTATCTATCTGTCTGTCTATCTGTCTGTCTGTCTATCTATCTACATGTACAATGTCCAAATCATATCATACAGTAAGTAGAAGCCTATTGTTTTATTGGRAGCAATGAGCGGTGTCTTTCTAGGACAAGGAGCAATTATTATGCCTCTCACCTGTCATATCACAACAGAATCATGTAGGCTACAACCCGTAGGCGGAGTCGGCTAAAGTGGGCCTGTCTCCGCCGCTTTTAATACAGATGCGATCCTCTGTCCTCGTGGCGTTTAGCACCATCGAGCAAGGCGAGCGAACTGCAGGCAGCGCTGGTAGAGAGCGAGAGATAGACAGTGACTGTGGGAGAAAGAGAGAGAGAGAGCGGCACAACAACACCATGACAGCACAGAACACATACGACGTTATAGTTATCGGAGGAGGAATATCAGGTACGTGCAATTTAAAGAAACGCTTCCAAAGATTTTTCTGCATTTAGCAAATAGACTAGTGGGAATATTACAATAGTACGCGAGGCAAGGAATTGATAGGAACTCAGGGTGATATTGCACGAATCTCAGCCACTTCGCTTTATGTAAGTAGCCAACTGTTGCATAGACATATTTTCAACATTGTAGCCGACACGTCTGAAACGAAACGTGCGCTGTTATTGTAATGCAGTATAGGCTGCAATAACCATGCTCTGTTTTTGAATCATAATTGAATAGACGTTATGCTTATTATGGTCTTACTGTGCAGTTTCAGTTCATTTGCTTTGCACATGGACAATCTCCTTCCTCCGTGATGCTGCATCCCCGGATAAAATGTCTCCTCATGGGAAGGAGTGTTCAAATGCAACATATTGGACCACAATATTATAATATAATATAATATTGCTCTATTATAAACTATATTGCTTACAATACAACAACTGGCTTATCTTTGTACGTGCTATGTTTTGTTGTTGCTTTATGCACATGAACATGAAGTAGGCTAGGGATCATCAASTAGATTCAGTCACGGTCTGATTTGTTCTTGAGAGGATGGTCAGGAAGCTGGAACATAATCCTCTAATCATTTGTTGACGGCAAATTGACTGCAAGAAGCCCAAACATATATAATATTTGAATAGCGGTTAAGCGCGTTGGGCCAGTAACTGAAAGGTTGCTGGATAGAATTTGGTTAAAAATGTTTTGGTTTAAAGCCGATTTGGTTAAAACAATCCGTCGAAATGCGCTAGAGTAAACCATTTAACCCTAATTTCTCCTTTAAATCGCTCTGGGTAAGAGCGTCAGCTAAAATGTAGATGTAAAACAGAATCAATTCAAAAACTTGTTTACATTTGTAGACGATCACATATACAGTATCTCTATATTATGCGTGGGAATACTTTGGAACAGATTTCCCATATTGAAATCACTTGGAGTTGATTTGCTGGTGTTTTTACAGTCTTAAATCCAACAATAAAAAAAAATGTGCTCATTACTTGGGGGGGGGGGATATTATCGCCCACGGGTGTGCCAGTTGGGGAACCCTGCAGTAGGCTATACGCGGACATTCATCTTGCCGACTACGGTTGCTGTAATTCTACATATTACAAACACAAACTTCAAAAATCATACCTTACCTTATTCTAACGATCTCACCTCAAGCAAACGGCTATCTCGTAGTCTATTTGAAGCAGGAGGGGAATAGCCTTGTTATGCAACAGGTGGAACTCATATTTATCATGTCAGCATTTAACACAACTAGTAGTCACAGTTTGTCTGATATGTCATTCCCTGGGATGTCATTTGAGTTGCTGATTAAGTTTCATTTCATCTGAAACATAAAGCTGTGTCCAGATTTGAAAGTCTGACTGTGTGATGTCCCTAACCCCACATTTTACACACAGCTGAGTTGTGTGGCATTTTTTTKGTCAGTGTGCAAATGACTGTATGGGGATAGACTCATAGAGGGCTGGACACTTTCATAAGAAATGAAGGATCCCTGAGAAAATGTCTAAGCGTCTTGTAATGAGAGAATAGGCTACTGTACAGATCTGTCCCATGACATATAGTTCTCTGTGGCTGTGTTTAGACAGGCAGCCCAATTCTTTTTTTCCAACATTTGTCTTTTGACCAATCAGATCTGAAAAAGATATGATGTGAAAGATCTGATGTGATTGGTCAAAAGACCATATCAGAATTGGAATGCCTGTGTAAACTCAGCCTATGCAGCTTGAGGTTGTGTCTCCTCCCTCGTGAAATATGTTGGATTAGAGCGTGTCAAATGTTATTGCCAATGACCACTCAAGCCATGAACTTTCTAATGACTGTCCAGCTYATGTTGTTGTGATGTTGTTTTGTCTAAAAGTCTTTTTGTTGCTTCAAACACTTTGAGATTCGTTATGTAATGATTAGCGCTATGAAAGTTGAATACATTATTATGAAAGCAGGGTGGAAAAGAATACTTATGTTAACAGAAATACTGAATGTCTACATACTATGRCTGAATCAGTCTCGAGTCATGTCTGAACTCCAGACCGTATTTGTTTTTCAGACAGGGAATCATTTAGTTGCAAATCATTCATCATAATCTGTTGGGGAACATGTCAGCTGTGGCTCTGATCATACAGCCTCCGCTGTTTCCTAATGTCACTCAGTGGGTGTTTTACACGTAGAAATATCATTTATAGAACGGACATTCCCATTCAAGTAATTTTGTGATGGTTGAACACATTCTATTTCTATAGGTGTAGAAGAGTGGTGAAGTAATAAATAGTAAGCTAACTCTTCTTTCCGGGAGACAAGAATAATTATATAATACATGCGATCTAGCAAACGTTTTTATCCAAAGCAATTTACAGTCAGTCATGTGTGCATCATTTTTTWCGTACAGTGCGTGAAAAAGTATTTGTCCCCTTTATGATGTTCTCTATTTTTCCATATTTTTGATACTGAATGTTATCAAATCGTTAACCAATACCAAATATTAGATAAAGGGAACCTACGTTTACAAATACCAAAATATATATATATACATACTTATTTTATTTATTTAATTAACAAAGTTATGCAACACCCAATTGCACTATGTGAATAAGTAATTGCCCCCTTACACTCTAACTGGTTGTGCCACCTTTAGCTGTAATGACTGCAACCAAATACTTCCTGTAGTTGTTGATTAGTCTCTCACGTTGCTGTGGAGGAATTTTAGCTCACTCTTGCATGCAGAACTGCTTTAACTCAGCGACATTTGTGGGTTTTCAAGCATATGCTAAAGTAGATAAAGTATTTTCCCCCTTTTTATAATTTTATCACAGCACTGTATGGGTATTGAAAGCAATATYCTGGTGTTGCAAAAGCCAAAGCTGAGCCATGCTCTACCAACTGAGCTACAGAGGACCGCATGAGGTGTCAACCGTTGTGGTTGAGGAAGTGTCACACTGGGCTGCTACAGCAGCTGACAAGAGGAACCTGTGTAGAACTCTGCACACAAAGATTGTTTCTATGAGAAGAACTCAGAGTTGAGCTTGACCACTAATCCTTGGTACTAACCACATATCTGTATTGTACTGTATTCATTCCAAAAGGCAAAAACCCTGCACACTGCTCTGTCTAGTTCTAAGAGTAAAACATCCTGGTGATATTTGATTAATGTGCTTAAACTGGCACGTTTGGGTCATGCAACCATCATCAGGGTCTGTATAACTCTTCCTCGGCCTGCTCTGAATGATAAGGGTGGGTCTCGTCCAAAGTCCCACGTCCTGATTTCATAACTTCTGKCTTGAGCTTAGTCCAGTTGAGTACAGTTGTCACGTTCGTTGGAATAAATATCGGACCAAGTCGCAGCGGATGTTGAGTTCCACATAATTTCATGAATRAAGTGAAACTTAGCAAAGACGAAAACAAATAAACAATAAACTAACAACGAACCGTGACTACAGAGATGCTACGTGCACTAACGCAAAACAATATCCCATAAACACAGGTGGAAAAAAGCTACCTAAATATGATCCCCAATTAGAGACAACGATTACCAGCTGCCTCTAATTGGGAATCATACACAATCAGCAACATAGAAAAACAAACATAGAACCCCACATAGAAATAATAAACTAGACTAACCCCCCAGTCACGCCCTGACCTACTCTACCATAGAAAATAAGGACTCTCTATATGGTCAGGACGTGACAGTCCAGCTCCAGTACGGAATATAATTAGAATAGAATACAATATAATAKAAATATAAATCCTAAATTGTCTACACTGTGGTGAAATTAACAAGGATCCTGTTCGAGGCTTGACGATCAGGAGACGTTTTGACATAACACACCATATTTTCAACAGAAATGTTGGCTCCCGATCCCTTTAAAATACCACACACAGTCAGTTATCCACACTGCTGCAGCTCACTAAGAGCTGGTTGATGAAGATAGGGCATGCATAGAGGTAGAATGATCTTCTGTTCCAAATCAAATTGTATTTGTCAAATGCGCCGAATACAACAGATGTAGACCTTACAGTGAAATGCTTACTTACAAGTCCTTAACCAACAATGCAGTTWAAAAAAATACGGATAAGAATAAGAAATAAAAGTAACAAGTAATTACAGAGCAGCAGTAAAATAACAATATCGAGACTATATACAGGGGGGTACCGGTACAGAGTCAATGTGCGGGGGCACCGGTTGGTTGAGGTAATATGTACATGTAGGTAGAGTTATTAAAGTGACTATGCACAGATGATAACGACAGAGAGTAAGCAGCGCAAGTGTAAAAGGGGGGGGGGGTGGAAATAGTCCAAACAATACAGTTAAAAATAAAAAAGAACATATAGAATAAGAAATAAATAACAAATAATTAAAGAGCAGCAGTAAATAGCAATAGCGAGGCTGTATACAGGGGAGCGGAGCGCATTTCTGTAGGGGAGGGAGCAGCTTTCTGTAGGGAGCGAGCAGCATTTCTGTAGGGGAGCGGAGCAGCATTTCTGTAGGGGATGGAGCAGCATTATTAGGGGAGCGGAGCAGCATTTCTGTAGGGGAGCGGAGCAGCCATTTCTGTAGGGGAGCGAGCAGCATTTCTGTAGGAGAGCGAAGCAGCATTTCTGTAGGGGAGCGGAGCAGCATTTCTGTTGGGGAGCGGAGCAGCATTTCTGTAGGGAGCGGAGCAGCATTTACATGCAATGTTCTCCAATACAGTTTTACCTTATTCTGTCTTTCTGGTACTTACAATAAGTCTTTAGCCAGAATGTTACTGCTTAAGAGCTTATCCTGCATAACATTGGCACTGAATGGATCATCTTGTTATTGTACTGGATGAAAGCTTCCACATCGCTGTCTGTCTGACTGTCTGTCTGTTTGTTTGGTCGGTCAATAGGTTGGTCGGTTCTGTTAGTTTATTTGTTTATTTTTATTTCACCTTTATTTAACCAGGTAGGCTAGTTGAGAACAAGTTCTCATTTACAACTGTGACCTGGCAAGATAAAGCAAAGCAGTTCGAACAAACAACAACACAGAGTTACACATGGAATAAATAAACATACAGTCAATAATACAGTAAGAAAAGTCTATATACAGTGTGTGCAAATGAGGTAAGATAAGGGAGGTAAGGCAATAAATAGGCCATGGTGGCGAAGTAATTACAATATACCAATTAAAAACTGGAGTGATAGATGTGCAGAAGATGAATGTGCAAGAGAGATACTGGGTGCAAACGAGCAAGATAAATAAATAAATACAGTATGGGGATGAGGTAGTTTGGATGGGCTATTTACCGATGGGCTATGTACAGGTGCAAGTGAATATGTGAGCTGCTCTGACAGCTGGTGCTTAAAGCTAGTGAGGGAGATATGAGTCTCCAGCTTCAGTGATTTTTGCAGTTCGTTCCAGTCATTGGCAACATAGAACTGGAAGGAAAGGCAACCAAATGAGGAATTGGCTTTGGAGGTGACCAGTGAGATATACCTGCTGGAGCGCGTGCTACGGGTGGGTGCTGCTATTGTGACCAGTGAGCTGAGAWAAGGCGGGGCTTTACCTAGCAGAGACTTGTAGATGACAGCCCATTGGTCCCCAGGGGAGCTAGCAACAGCAGCAGCACATTCCTAGAGAACAGTTACTAAACTAATGGCACAGGAGAGGGAAAGGAAATAACAATGGAAGAAGTGGAGAATAATCCTAATGAGCGAGAAAGGGAGGAACCTAGTTTGAGAAGGCAAGAGGGCGAAGAGAGGTAAAGAAAAGGGAGATATAGGAAGGGTAACCCACTGAAACCACTTTCTACTATAAGCAAACAAGTTAATCACTGACAACCGACTGTGGTAGGTCAGGCTATCATTCACTATGCATCTCRAAGTAGGAGTGCTGATCTAGTATCAGGTCCTCCTAGTCCATGTAATCTTATAAATTATGATCTAAAAGGCAAAATTATTCCTAGATCAGCACTCCTACTCGTTATGCTTTATATAGGCCCAGGACTCCAAACAGTCCCAGAAGATTTTACTGGCTAGCTTCGACTGGGCCGTTGACTAAGGGCCAGAGGTTTCTAGAAAGTGGCTGGATTCCACTTCTGCTGAACCTTTCCCCTGGAACGTTGGTGTTAAAGTTAAGTAGGTATGTAATTGCATCACGCTCAGTGGAAATCCTGGGTCAAGACACAGTAGATGTTTCCAAAGGCCTCCAGTTTGCCTTTTGTATTGATGTTAGTTGAGGCAGAGAGCCCTGGGATCATCAGTGTGCTGTGTAACATGGATAAATGTGCTAGGATTATCTGTGTTGTAGTGCTGTACTGTTTATACAAAGGATTTGGAACAAAATGTTCAGGGGCTTCAGGGCCTAAAGCAATGAAGGTTGGGGAGAGGTAGTGCATGTCTGTGTGTGTGCATGCATCAATTTTGTGTGTGCTCCGTTTGTATGTCTTGATTCCTTGTCGGTCTTGCTTAAGAGCGTTGGTATTTAGGAATGTGGAAGAAAGCCAGGGAAAATAACCCCACCAGCGCACACACACACACAAGCTCATTCTATCTTTGCCCTAAGAACTGGGCTGGGCTTAGTGGCCTGTAGCTGCTATGCAGCCAATGGTTATAATTAGGGATGGAAATTAAGCTAGCCCGAGGCTAGTACTTTTGAGACTGGGCTAGTAGAACATTTTCCCAACTAGCCTGACAGGCCAGTAAAATGTGGGTATTTTCAAACATCGCATGGCACATCATTTGGACTTGAATGTTAACCTGGCTAGTAGAAATCKACTTGCCCTCTAGTAGAAATCTACTAGCCATGCTGGCCAGTGCCCAAAACACTTTAATTCAGTTCAACCTATCTTTCGTGTCGTCTGAGATCTCCAAAGATTGGAAAGCTGCCGCGATCAACCCCCTCTTCAAAGGGGGAGACACTCTAGACCCAAACTGCTACAGACCTATATCTATCCTACCCTGCCTTTCTAAGGTCTTCGAAAAGCCAGTTCAACTTCTCTGGGATATGTGGGCCGCTAACGTCCCACTTGGCCAAAAGCCAGTAAAAATGCAGAGCGCCAAATTCAAATAAATTACTATAAAAATCAAACTTTTATGAAATCACACATGAAAGACACCAAATTAAAGCTACACTTGTTATGAATCCAGCCAACATGTCTGATTTCAAAAAGGATTTACGGCGAAAGCACACCAAACGATTATGTTAGGTCAGTACATAGCCACAGAAAAACAAAGCTATTTTTCCAGCCAAAGAGAGGAGTAACAAAAAGCACAAATAGAGATAAAATTAATCACTAACCTTTGATGATCTTCATCAGATGACACTCATAGGACATTTTGTTCACAATACATGTATGTTTTGTTCGATAATGTGCATATTTATATCCAAAAATCTCAGTTTACATTGGCGCCATGTTCAGAAATGCCTCCAAAATATCCGGATAAATTGCAGAGAGCCACATCAAATAACAGAAATACTCATCATAAACTTTGATGAAAGATACATGTTTTACATAGAATTAAGATACACTTGTTCTTAATGCAACCGCTGTGTCAGATTTCAAAAAACTTTACGGAAAAAGCAAACCATGCAATAATCTGAGACGGCGCTCAGATAGAAACAGCATTTCTCCGCCATGTTGGAGTCAACAGAAATACGAAATTACATCTTAAATATTCCCTTACCTTTGATGATCTTCATCAGAATGCACTCCCAGCAGTCCTAGTTCCACAATAAATTGTTGTTTTGTTTGATAATGTCCATTATTTATGTCCAAGTAGCTACTTTTGTTAGCGCGTATAGTACACATATCCAAACGCTCGCGCAGATCCAGGCGAACGTCGGACGAAAACTTCAAAAAATTATATTATAGGTCGAATAAACTTGTCAAACTAAGTAGAGAATCAATCTTTAGGATGTTGTTATCATAAATATTCAATAACGTTCCAACCGGAGAATTCCTTTGCATCTTAGAAGTAGTGGAACGCAAGTCGATATCATGTGGAATGCGCGTGACCAGGAACTGGCTCTCTGCAAGACCACTGACTCAAACAGCTCCCATCCGGCCCCACATCACAGTAGAAGCTTCATTCAACGTTCTACAGACTGTTTGACATCTAGTGGAAGGCGTAGGAAGTGCAAACAGATCCATATCCCACTGGGATTTCAATAGGCGATGAGTTGAAAATTGACCAGCCTCAGAATTCTCACTTCCTGTTTGGATTTTCTCAGGTTTTTGCCTGCCATATGAGTTCTGTTATACTCACAGACATCATTCAAACAGTTTTAGAAACTTCAGAGTGTTTTATATCCAATAGTAATAATAATATGCATATATTAGCATCTGGGACAGAGTAGGAGGCAGTTCACTCTGGGCACGCTATTCATCCAAAGTGAAAATGCTGCCCACTATCCTAGAGAAGTTAACAAACAGATCACCGACCATTTCGAATCCCACCGTACCTTCCTTCGCTATGCAATCTGGTTTCAGAGCTGATCATGGGTGCACCTCAGCCACGCTCAAGGTCCTAAACGATATCATAACCGCCATCGAGAAGAGACATTACTGTGCAGCCGTATTCATCGACCTGGCCAAGGCTTTCGACTCAATCACCACATTCGTATCGGCAGACTCAACAGCCTTGTTTTCTCAAATGTCTGCCTCGCCTGGTTCACCAACTACTTCTCAGACAGAGTTCAGTGTGTCAAATCAGAGGGCCTGTTGWCCGGACCTCTGTCAGTCTCTATGGGGGTGCCACAGGGTTCAATTCTCGGGCCGACTCTTTTCTCTGTATACATCAATCATGTCACTCTTGCTGCTGGTGATTCTCTGATCCACCTCTACACAGACGACACCATTTTGTATACTTCTGGTCTTCTTTGGACACTGTGTTAATTAACCTCCAGACGAGCTTCAATGCCATGCAACTCTCGTTCCATGGCCTCCAACTGCTCTTAAATGAAAGTAAAACTAAATGCATGCTCTTCAACCGATCGCTGCCCACACCTGCCCGCCTRTACAGCATCGCTACTCTGGACAGTTCTGACTTAAAATATGTGGACAACTACAAATACCTAGGTGTCTGGTTAGACTGTAAACTCTCCTTCCAGACTCACATGAAGCATCTCCAATCCAAAATTAAATCTAGAATCAGCTTCCTATTTTGCAACAAAGCATCCTTTACTCATGCTGCCAAACATACCCTCGTAAAACTGACTATCCTACCGATCCTTGACTTTGGTGATGTAATTTACAAAATAGCCTCCACACTCTACTCAGCAAATTGGATGTAGTCTATCACAGTGCCATTGTCACCGAAGCCCCATATACTACTCACCACTGTGACCTGTACGCTCTAGTTGGCTGGCCCTTGCAAGCAGAATCTCAATTTGGTGTTTGTCCATATGCTCTTTCTCTCTCTCTCACACACACACACAACACCACAACACACACACACCACAACACAACCACACACACACACACAACACACACACCACAACACACACACACACACAGCACACACACACACACACACACACACACACACACACACACACACACACACACACACACACAACAAGTGTCCCTCTTTAGAGAGGTAGCCATGGATGGAATTTTTTATTGTTTATTTTTATTTTATTTAACCTTTATTTAACCAGGTAGGCCAGTTGAGAACAAGTTCTCATTTACAACTGCGACCCTGGCCAAGATAAAGCAAAGCAGTGCGACACAAACAACAACACAGAGTTACACATGGAATTAAACAAACATACAGTCAATAATACAATAGAAAGGTGTGTGTAAATGAGGTAGGATGAGGGAGGTAAGGGCAATAAATAGGCCATAGTGGGCAAAATAATTACAATTTTAGCAATTAAACACTGTAGCGATAGATGTGCAGAAGAGGAGTGTGCAAGTAGAGATACAGGGTGCAAAGGAGAAAAATAAAATAAATAACAGTATGGGGATGAGGATGGGTGGGCTATTTACAGATGGGGTATGTACAGGTGCAGTGATATGTGGAGCTGCTCTGACAGCTGGTGCTGTAAAGTGAAGGAGGAATATAAGTCTCCAGCTTCAGTGATTTTTTGCAATTCGTTCCAGTCACAGGCAGCAGAGAACTGGAAGGAAAGGCAGCAAATAAGGAATTGGCTTTGGGGGTGACCAGTGAGATATACCTGCTTGGAGCGCGTGCTACGGGTGGGTGCTGCTATGGTGACCAGCGAGCTGAGATTAAGGCGGGGCTTTACCTAGCAAAGACTTATAGATGATCTGGAGCCAGTGGGTTTGGCGATGAAATATGAAA